>NC_028641.1:62088106-62089955 GCF_001406875.1 Solanum pennellii
AAAAAATTAAGGGGCTATGTAAGTTTAGTTATCCTAGTAAAATGATTAGTACTTGTGTGGTATATACGATATTAGAGTGGTTAACAATTGGAAGTGGGGTGATTAAAGGGATGACTAGATAATTGAGTTGTAACTTTGGAAACTATAATCAGTAAAGTTATCATAACATGAATGGAATTCTTAGAAAATGATGCACCAATTAAGGTTAGAATTTCTACTATAGTAGTAGCGATGCTTACTTGGTTGGAGTTATGGAGTGTGCTACTTTTGATATTGACCTGAACTATGAAAGGATTCATATAGCTTGGGCTAGATATGGAACTATGATAATACTTAACATCTATTTGATGGGTAGAAATGTGTGACCTGTTTGGATATGATCTTCTCGATAGGTATGATGTGTTCTAGTGGTGGATTTAAAAGTCTTCACAATGTGGTACTACTGGTATATGAAAATGAATACGTTGATGTTAAGTGCAAATACTAACTACTTAAGGAGTTATATATTGTATTACATGCTCATATGGTAAGATGTGGTGTTGAATTCATATTTGAGAAACCAACTAGCTTGTTAATACGGATGGATATGTTAAGCATTATTTATAAGGAAGCTTTTAGTGGTGGATCTTTGGTATGATTTGATATGTTCAGGTTGTGAAATGTATTTTGTGGATTGTAAATGAGTGTTGATTTCATCGTAAACTTCATGGAAGTGGACATATGGATGATAATCTTATAAGTAAAGGAAGTCTCAAAAAGTATACTTGTGTGAAGGTAATTGAGAATTTTAGTGCATATAAATTGAGTAAGTACCTTGGATGGTTGGCATAGCTAGGTTTGGATTGTCATGTTAATGGCGAGGCTAAATTCGTAGTGAGGGAAATGACAAACTAAGCATGATGATATAAGATTTTACGACGCATTATGATTGAAATGCAACTATATGATACGGGTGCTGGTTGAAACGATTTTTTTTGGTAATGATTAATTTTGAGTATCTAAGGTTATGGTTGTTTCTATTTCATAAGTAGTGTGGTTTTATGGTAATTTTTATAAGGAGTTGGGATGTCATCGAATAAAACTTGAGAAAGGAGTGTACGGACGTTCAACTCGAGTATGATTATTAGTTCTTTTGTGGTTTTAATTTGGTAAGGAGTACGATAAGATTTTTAGAAAAAGATATGGTAGGGTCAATGAAGAGGCGATCAACGATAAGCTAAAATACGTTATGTAATTTATTTTCTTTAGGTATGAGCTAATGTTGTAAGATAATGGGATTGTGTTACATGGTTGGGATCAAAACTTCAAGTTTACATGGCGAGTTTAGATTTGTGATAATGTATCTTGTCAAGGTATGAATTGGTAAGGTAAGAAGTGATCGATCACATTGAGTATGAAGAATTTAAAAGGACTTAAAATTTGAGTAGTACATTTGGTTACTTTTGATTATTATACCTAAGGTTTCTCATATTGTTGGCCGAAAAAAAATAATATAAGATTGGTAAGTGAGTTAGCAAAAAGGAGAAAAATTATGGTGTATTGAAGAGTTAAAGTTATTTGAAATTTCCGTGGTGGAACGATTTTAAGAAAGGCAAAGGAACAATAAGACCTCTCGTACAAACATTGGATTCGGAGGTGATGGTTGTAGTGATTTCGCCTTTGAGTTTAGATATGAATATGAGATGTGAACTAGTTCGGCACCTACTTACTATGGGTTTATTATTAACTTTTCTAAATATTAAGTTTTGATTGGGTTACAATAAATGACGTATGGAAGATTATACATGGTTATGTCGAGATAGATTGTTCAGAATGTGATTAAGTAACAAATGGATGTTAAATAGTGTGG
>NC_028641.1:62090704-62139154 GCF_001406875.1 Solanum pennellii
GGAGGGGATTAAAATTATTTTGTTGACGAGACAAAATAGATTGTTATAATGTGTTACATAGGCATTTTATGGTGAGTAGAGGTTATGAGATTATAGTATACATAAATATTGGAGTGATCAAGGGTTTCTTTCAGTTATCGCATGAGGTAAATGATGGTACAGATGGTGGTTGAAAATGGTATGTGAAAGTTTAGGTGAAGTTGACATTAAGTGTGACCTAATTATTTTACCCTAAAGGAGAAATATAGATTTGAAATTAGTGTTATCGGTCTTGGGTGTGACTTATATCTATCATGGGACGCTTAAATGGAAAGATAAGAAACCATAGTTCAAAGTCTTCGAGACTACAATGTGCTTGCTAAGGAGGATGTGATACTACTGACGGTGTGAAAGTAAGGTAAATGGTTGGTGTGGTTACGATATTTGTTAATATTAATAGTGTTGGCTTTGATGGAGTACTGTGAGAAGTATGCGGGGTTTGGCAAATCCAGCATGTGTAAAATTGTAATGGAGATTAGACTGGTTGATTTTGGGTGGAAAAAAAAATTTAAATAAAAAAACAAATAAATTGAGGGATGTAGTCAGATGAATGAAAATATTGATATGTAAATTATGGAGAACGTATCTAGTGTTATTCGACCTTGATTCCGTATATTCTTAAGTTGACCACCTACTTCGTTTCGGACACGATTTGGAGTATGATTCACTGCATATGCCCACGTTTTTTTTTTATATCTATGGGTGAATTTCAAGTGGTGGATCGGATGTACCGATCCTCTTATGTCCTCTTGATAGAGTAGGAACCTTTGACAGACTTGGTCGTTTCATCTATGATAAATTTGGCATTATTGAAATAGCTAAAGTATCTCAATATGTCTACAGATACAACCTTGCTTATGAGAACATATAGAAGAGCTTCCGTGGATTGTTACAGTTATCCGATAGTATTGTTAAAGGTTTTGCCACCTAGAGTGTACAACTTGTTGGGTGTTTACCTGATCTTGTTATCCTTTGAATTAGATAAGTTTGATTCTCCTTTGATAAGTACCCAATGTATAAAGATAATATTTTTATAACCTAAGATCGTGAAAAAAGTTGTATTGTGAAAAGAGAATGGTGATAAGATATGTGATGGTTTATGAATTATGAAGTGTGATGGTTGGTTCTTGTTCATTTATTGTTGTAACTATTGTTGGTTTAAATATTTTATCATGATTATATGAGAAAAGATTTGCCCTGATGGTTGTGTTATGGTCCATTGTGTTTCAGTTTAGATTGAATTCATGGGTAAGCCTATGGTTTCATAATCCATATTGATTTATGAATCTTCCAAATTTGATTTGGAAGTTCAGCTCTTAGTAGTTAATCTTGATGAAATGGTTTTAGAGAGAAGATCTCTAGTAAAGTTGAACATTGACTAATAGGTCATGACTTAGTTATTTTTTTTTATTCTTCTTCTTTATGTTCGAGGACGAACATGATTTTTAGTGGTGGATAATGTAATGACCCGTAAGTTCATATTAAGAATTAGCCCTTGCTTTCACAAAATACCCTTTAAATAAATTTAAACAGAATTTTTAATTACTATATTTTAGTTAAAATTTTATAATTAATGAGATAATTTTTAAGTAATTAATTTAGTTTGGGCTTAATGGGTCAAACCCATGATTTAGTTAATATGTAAAACACTAAATTAAATTAAAGAGAGGTTATTATTATTTTACCCTAACACTAATTAGTTGCGGCTGAAACTATTATATGAGAGACCTCAACTTTGATGCCGACAGAATTGTTTTTTTTTTAAAAATTCTCCAGGTAAAAAAAAGCTTAATTCAAATTCGATATTGCATTAAATTTACATATACTAATTAATTGAGGGAGGAGATAATTCATATCATTATTTTATTGTTGAATAGAGATTTGAAATTGAGAAAAAAAATGGGTTTCTGTGCAACATGGGATTATTCAATTGGGTATGTTGAATTGCTAAGTAACTACTTCTTGTAATAATAATAAAATAATGTAGAGATAGAAATTTATTATTATATGTTTGATTTGAGGGTAATGAGGTTATCCTGGGTGCAAAATTGTGAACGAATACATGTTTGTCGTTTTTCCCTTTTACGCTAGTGTTGATGGTATTAAAATGTTGGAGGCAATTCCATGGTAGATGATCGAGTAATTATTCTTAGGATTATACGATAAAGATTTGGAAGAGCAATGATGGGTGATATTGAATTCATTACAAAGAATTTCACTAGTGTATAATATTCTATAGTTGCGGGTATTGACACATTATAACTGGTATACATTTATCTTTCGTGGTTGAACTTCTAGTACAATACCATATCACGATTCAAGTTTTATATATGTTGAGATTAGTAATTAAATATTAAGGGCATTGTATTATACAAGTATCATTAGATTTATGGAATTGGAGAATGAAAACTTAACCTTAGACTTGAAATTTGGAAATAGGAGGGTGACCTTATAATTGACATCAAAATTTTGGAACTTGATTTTAGGTTTGTGTAACTTTTTGGGCTTAGGCTAGATCTATAGTAATATGGTTGTTGATAGTTTTAAAATTTTATTGTGATTANCGAGGGACGTATCGCGCGCCGCGATGGTTACTGTTATCGAGGGTCGTGTCGTGCGCCGCGACAGATGCATGGACAGATATGTCCCCCATGGGTCCCGGACTGAGAGACAGCGGGTGTGTATCACTAGGTCAGACATGCATCATTATACTTGACATTGCATTCCATTACATTGCACATACTTATCATTAGTGAACTTGATATTGTGTTTTGCTGATCTAGTGATTGCCTTTTTGTGGAACTTGTGATTGTTGAATACTGAGCTTGTTATTGAGGATATATAATTTGTTAAAGTGTTGTTGTGGAGGATATGTAATTGTCTAAATGTTTTTGTTGAGTTACGTTCTATGTAAACTGTGAGCTGTTAGGTTGGGCTGATGTTTATGCAGGTTGTAGTTGTGGAGGTTCGGTTGGGGGTAGTAGGAGTACCCGTATTTCATCCCCTTAGCTTGTGTTTAGAGGTTTACTTGCTGAGTACCGTGTGGTTTGGTACTCACCCCTTGCTTCTACAAATTTTTGTAGGTTATGATCCTGGATTTTTGTTGTACTTGTATTTCTCTTCTTTTCCGAGGCTTCTTGGAGATTTGTGAGGTAGCTGTTTCCATCTCAGCAGACTTTCTTCTCCATAATTATGATCTTGTTCTATTCTAGAAACAAGTTCATTTGAGACTTGAGTTTTTCTTTTGAATCAATTGTAATACTTTAGAGGCTTGTACACGTGACTACCAGGTTTTGGGGTTTTTATTAAGTTACTTATATTTTATTTCCGCACTTTATTGTAATGGTTGAGTTTTAGGCTGACTTGTCTTGGTGGGATAAGACGAGTGCCATCACGCCCATTTTTGGGCCGTGACAGAGAGAGAGAGAGAGAGAGAGAGAGATAGAGAGAGAGAGAGAGAGAGAGAGTGAAATAGACAGCCAAAAAGAAAACAAGAAAGAAAAAAAAAGAGAGAGAAAGAGCAACTAAAACAAAGGAGCGAGAAAAGAGAAAAATTAAAAAGCGGAGAGAGAATAAAGAAAAGAGGTGTGAGAGAGAAAAAAGCTAATAATATATATAGTGTTGTTATATATGATTATAAATGGTAATAATTGAAGAGTATATCTAAAATAAGTAATTATTTCTTAAAAATGATTTACTCAAGTAATTAATCCTGTAAATCACATAAATACGTTATATTAAATAAAAATATTTATCATTCATGTCAATATAATTTTTCTAACTAAATTTAACATTTTTTTGGAATTAAGAAAATTGTATAGTCGCTTACCCCTTTTCCCTCTTACTTCGCATCTTCTTTAATTCTTCTTCTTCGTCTCTTTTTCTATCATTATTATCTTCTTCCTCTTCTTTCTTTTTTTTTTTATTTATAAAGTTCTTCTTCTTCCTCTTTGAAATTCTCATATAAATAACTATCTTAAAATTACTTTTGTCCATATTTCATTATGTTTATAAAAAAAATACGACAAATAAAGGAACGGAAAGATGAAGATTTGTACAAAATCGTATTTTCAATTAGAAATTTTAAATCTCTAAAATTACAGTAATAAGAGTTAGCCGTTGATGGACATTATAAAGCTTCAAATTTTGAATGTATTATTTGAATTTTACAAATTTGTGATTAGTTTGGATAGGTTGTTCCTACAGATAATTGAAATTGTCTTTTAAAATGTATACCTCAATTTTAAGAGGGTTTGATTAAATTTATAATAGATTTTAGGACAAATATTAGATTGAAACTCAAAAAATGTGAAGTTTATGGACTTGTATGGCAATTGTATTAAAGTTGTACTATTTATGTTTCATAATTGTATTAAAATTGTATTTAAATCATGATCAATACATTTATAATAAATATACAAACTTCACTCTTTTTTAGTGATATCAACAAAAATTACTTAAGTAACATACTCGTAATACATTTATAATATAGGATGCAATATAGTTGTAATACATAGTTCAAATGCCGCTCTTTTTCTTAGTGATACAAATGAAAATAATTTATATGATATGTACAATACATGTTTTATTCTTAAATAGTACATTTATAATATATATATATATTAGATATTTCACTCATTTCTTTAGTAATACAAAATAGTATTATTTAGACAACATATTAATAAGACTTTTATAAGACACCCACGTTACATTTAATACATATTGTAACCGTCATTATTTTCTTAGTAATATATTAAAATAATTTGTGAGACACATATGATATAAGTTTTATTCATAAGCAGTCCATAAATAAAACATATTGCAAACATCACTCATTTTCTTAGTGATACAAATAAAATAACTTATAAAAAACATATAATATTAGATTTATCCATGAACAATATATTTCTAATACATATTGCAAGCTTTACTCTTTCTTAATGATACCAACCAAATTATTAAGGTAACACACTTATAATACATGCACATTACATTTTTAATGCATATTGAAAACATCACTCATATTTTTAGAGATACAAACAAAAACAATTTAAAAGATACATTAATATATGTTTTTTTCATTAATAATATAAGTTTAGTTTAGTCTATAAATTATTGTCTTGTCTTTTGTTCATAAGTTTTTTATTTATTCTTAATTTTTCTTCTTATTTTCTAATACACTTTTAATGCAAATTTAATTCATCTTATAGTTATTATTTGTTACTATTAGATTATTTTTTAATTCATTATAGATATAAGTTTAATTTGTTCTATCGGTTGTTGTGTGGTGTTTCATTAGTTACATTTTTTATCCATGCTTAATCCTCGCTTCTAATTCAACTTTAATATTTATATAGTACACATGTAATACAACTTAATTTATTTTACAGTTCAATGATTGATTTGTTATGAATGATTTACTTGGTTAGTTCATTATTGATACAAGTTTTATTCAGTTTAAAAATCACATAATGCTTTTTCATTTTTCTACATTTTGCATGTGTATTTAATTCACTTCTAATTAAACTTTAATATGTGTGTAATATATTTTTAATTCAAGTTCAATTCATTTGACATTTTTTATGTTTCTTCATTTGTTACTCTTCCGTTTGCGATTAGTTTTGATAGGTTGCTCCTACAAATAATTGAAAATATCCTTTGAAGTTTATATCTCAATGTCAAGATGATTTGGTTAGATTTAGAATTAATTTTAGAAAAAAATATTAGATTGAAGCTCAAAAAGGATGAAGTTTACGAAATTATATTGCGTTTGTACTAAATTTGTATTAGATATGTTTCATAATTGTATTACAATTATATTAAAATCATGAATAATACGTCCTACTTTTATAATACATACTTCAAGTTTCACTATCTTTTTAATGATATCAACTTAAATAATTTAGGTAACACTTATAATACATGCACAATATATTTTTAATACATATTGCAAACATCACTCATGTTCTTACTTATAGAAACAAAAAATAACATATAAGAAACATATAATACATGTTTCATTCATGAATAATATAAGTTTATTTCCGTTTATAGATTATTGTTTTGTCTTTCATTAGTTACGTTTTTCATTTGTTCTTAATTCTCTATTCTAATTCAACTTTAGTATTGTGTAATACAATTTTAATGTAAATTTATTTTATTTTATAGTTTTTTGGTTGATTTGTTACTATTAAGTTACTTGTTTAATTAATTATTGATACAAGTTTAATTCACTTTATAGACTATTATCCGGTCTTTCATTAATTATGATTTTTATGCATGCTTAATTCTCTTTTCTAATTTTATTTTATATCAATGTAATAAATTTTTAATACAAGTTTAATTCATTTAGCAATTTATTGATTGATTTGTTATGATTTGATTACTTGTTTAATTCCTTATTGATACAATTTTTATTCAGATTACAGATCATAGAATACTTCTTCATTTTCAATATTTTTGTATTCATGTTTAGTTCTCATCTAATTCAACTGTAATATGTGTGTAATAAATCTTGATTCAAGTTTATTTCATTTTGTAGTTTGTTATATCTCTTCATTTGTTACAATTATATTACTTGTCCAATTAATTATTGCTACAAAATTTATTCCATCTACCAATTATTGACTGCTATACGAAAGAAAGTAGAAAGAGAAAGAAAGAGAGAAAGAGTAATAGAAAGAGAGGGAGAAAGAGCAGCAGAAGAAAGAAAGGAGAAAGAACAATGTACACAAAGAAAGAAATGGAGAAAGAACAACGTACACAAAAAAGAAAGAGATGGAGAAAGACCTACGTACAGAAAAAAGAAAGAGGTGGAGAAATAATAGCAGAAAGAAATAAAGAAATAAAGTGATAAAGAGCGAGAAAGAGAGACAAATTTAAAAAGGCAAGAGAGAAAATGAAGAAAGAGACGAGAGAAAGATAAATATAATAAAATACATAGTCTTGTTAGATATTGCTATAAATGGTAATAATTAAAAAGTATATCTAAAATAAGTAATTATATTTTAAAAGAGATCCACTCAGGTAATTAATCTGTTGAAAAAGGGTCAAACGGGTAGTTCAATATGATTAAGACACGTGTAAAAAATGAGGGTTTGTTAGTGAGAGGGGTATATATGTAGGTATAATTGGACGACAGAGGCTTATGTGGACGCAAAGATAACGGCGGGTATAGACATACCATTTATTAAAGTTCGAGGGCAAATCCGTCCCTTTTCCCTAAAAAGAAGATGAAATTGTCTAATGGAGCATCGTACTTGTATGAGTTTGTATTATGTACACTTCTACTTATTCATTTGTCAAATGAACCTTGAAAATCAATACGTATTTAAAACTCTTCTGTCCATTGAACAAGCTAATCTGGCAACTGATAATTGAGTTTGAACAGATGTGTGATCTCACACATAAAAAACGTGTAAAGCTAGTATTTTTTGACTAAAAGTAATTAAAATAAAAAAAATAGATAAAAAGACCAGAAAATTCCTAAAATATTCTTTTTAACATCTTATTATTCCCCCCCCCCCCCCCCATCCCCACTTCTTCCTCCTTTCCAAAACCAATCTCCCATTTCCCTCACTTTCTCCCCTTCCCCACTCCTCTACAAATATGAGAACCATAATGAGCAACAAAAAATACCAGAAACTACACAAATCTGAAGCACTAAAAACTATTAGAATTTTCAGTTTTCCATTTTAAAATAGGGAAAATGACAAATATATCCACGCACTATCATAAATGCTATGCGTATACACTCCGTCATACTTTTGGGACATTGGTGTCCCTGCCATCCATAAACTAAAACATATATGCCCTTCACTCTAACGGAAGACTAAATAGGGACATGTGGCACAACCTCATCCGTCGATAAATGTCGAATCGGTGGGTAACATTATGACACGTGTATGTCAGTCACTATAAGGGTATATAAACTCTAGTTTTGGACGACAGGGACACCTATGTCCCTAATGTAGGACGGACGATATTTCTACACCATTTATGATAGTTCGAGGATATATATGTTCTTTTTCCCTTTAAGATATACTATTACTCGTAATTATATAAACAAAGCGCTTTTAATTTTTATGTTTCTTTCTTTTTATTTTTATGGGGTAAGATAACCAAAATCCGATAATTTTGGAGGATAAAGATGCAATTTTTGAATGTCTTTGTGAAATTGCATAGAGTGTGTTTGTGCAAATTCGTGTATAGATAATAGGGCATATTGTAGTATTTAATGGTGCTTATTGGCATCTATGGATAATAAGGGTTTATAATTTATGGTTTGTCAACGAACAAAGATAAAGGACAGGACTGAAAAAGAAAAGGAATTTTTTTTTAAAATTAAAACATCATATAATATCGTATATCATAAATCAAATACTATATCTATATAAAAAAGTGAGAAGGTATGAAAATTTAGATTAACATATAACCCTTAGGCTAAATTATACATCCAATCAATAAATTATTAATAATGATGTTTTAATTATTCTATGAATTGTTAGTTATTTATAAAAATAAAAGAATCATTATATTTCTTTTAATAGTATTTGACCTTTTATTTTTATGTGACTTTTCATATTTTCGTAATTTTTGGGAAGCTCCAAAAATAAAAAGTTAGATCACCAATTTATCTTTAGACTTAATTAAATATCTAATTAATTAAATATGAAATCATAATAATTTAATTATTCTTTGAATTGTTAGTTATTTATTATAAAGACAATGAAAGAATCATTATATTTCTTTTAATAGTCTTTGACCTTTCAATTTTCCATATGACTTTTCATGTTTCTGTAATTTTTGTCTTGTAAATTTTAAATTTTACAAGAAATACTTTTATTTACTACTCCTACGATTCTTGTGTGTAGGAGTTCTAAACTGGTGAAATAATGTCACAATTTGTGGTGAAAGTTGTGAGATCTTGTCACGACCGGGGAGCACCTCCTACACGTAATCGGCGTCGTCGTCCATGGAGAGAACTAAGACTAGCGTCTTAGCATTCGTCATGCCATATCATAGGTTAAAAATGCGGAAAAAATTAAAACTTTTCATACATATCTATATAATGAGGTTTACATAGACCTCTCACATCTACATATGGAGTTTACATAGACTCGTCACATAGGAAGCTTACATAGGCTTCTCGATTAGACAACATAATCAATACATAAGAAATAGTCTAATACTTCATCTCACTGATATACCGTGGTTTCACGGTATCTTTAATGCTTTTTCCTTAAGTTTAGTGTGTGTCCAAAAGCCTTTTTGTACTGATTTTTATGTATGTTTCTCCTTATTTGCAGGAAATCTGTCCAAAGATGAACGCGGATGTTTTTGAGCGAGAAATAGAGAAGAGACCACCTACGGAGCTTGAGACAGTCCGTAGGTGGCATCAAAGTGAAGTTGCTGAAGGAAGATGGGGAAGTCTTACCTAGTGTGGGAGTACGGAAGTCTATGACGGACTGTCATATCCACGACGGTCCGTCCTGCTGGTTCGTCGTGATGATCAGAGAGTAGTCCCAGTTCCCAAATTCCAAGAAGTTTAAGTATTATGGAATGGAGACCCTCGACGTACCGTCGTGCTTGGAACGGTCCATCATACCTTTCGGTTGAGGGTAATGAAGAAAGTAGAAGAAGAATTTGTGAAGTATGGGACGACGGAGGCCATGACGGCCCGTCGTGACCACGACGGTCCGTCATGAGGTCTGTCACCCCAGACGCGTTTTGACAGATTTTCAGTAATTAGAATCCTTCTTTTATTAGGTTTCTGTTTTTTTATAAATACTTTGAAAAACCTCGTTTTTGGGGGTTAGACTCTTTGATAGTAGACTTTTTGATAGTTAGACTTTTGGAGAGTTTGACTTTTTGATAATCTTTAGTTCTCTTTTTTATGTATTGAAGAATTAATTTCAGTAATTGTTACACTTTTTTTGGAATTGATTGTTGGTGTTTTTGTTGATTAATCATGTGAATTTCTGGATTTTATTCTTTCTCATTAAAGTAAGTGCATGAATTCTTATATTAAATATATGAATAGTGTGATTATGACTATGGGTACTAAACTCCATGACTAGGGTTGTGGGAACCATGGGTGAATAATGAAGTAAAATCTAACTAAAATAGCAATTCTAGAATAGTGTCTTGCATGTTGATAATTCTTTCGTTTAGAAGTCTTTTTAATGGATGACCAACGTTAGAAATCGCCTTAATGCTACTTGCCGGACCAAGGAGGTAGATAATAGGAAAAGAATTATCAATATTGATTTAGTGTACACTATCTAATAGGCTAGTGTCGATTGGTACGAGGTAATAACTTAGTCAAATATCTAATACAATGCTTAATATGAGGTAAAGGTAAGGGTTAGTATAGCAACACACGTAGCCGGACCAAGGTGCGGAGTGAAATTTTCTAGATGCTGGACCAAGAATTTAGAGATACATAACTTATCACTTTACATGCAAGATACTAGGAAAGAATTGTCATAGTTAGGATTATCAAGTTAGGAACCTGTGGGGAACACTTAAGCCCTAGTTACTTTTATTAATTTATTAAGCTCCAAGATTCGAATCGGTTAGTTGTTTACTTTAATTTAGTTAATTATTTTCATTAATTTAGGTATAAAAACTCCCCTTTATTGTCTTTTGTTTTCTAAGAAAATAATTGACTAAATAATAGTAACAACAGAATAAAGTTAAGTCTCAACTATTTTCCTCGTGGAAACGATCCAAACCTCATTAGTTGGGTTTTTTTACTTGATACGACCGCTTTACTTCTTATTTGAGAAGTAAGTTTGAGCGTATCAAATTTCGGCGCCGCTGCCGGGGAAAGTAGCTTTTAGATTAACTTTAACTTATTACTAAAGTTTAGTCAATATTTTCTTAATTTTACTTTTCTATTGTTTTTTATTCTTGAAGAACTATCTTCCTTGTATTCCAAATACACGGAGAGGAAGAGAACCCTTGTTTCCCTATGATCACGAATTAGAGTGTACACTACGCAATATGAATCAAAACTTAGGTATTAACGATGATGATCCAAACCAGAACATCCCCGCTCCGGTCGATGTTCATGGTCAGTTATTACCTGATGATCCTGGTGAAAATCAACAAAGGGGACAAAATCCCGCTCCACGCCCTCAAGAATACTACAGAGGCTATGATAATATTGCAAACTCTAATGGGCCACTTGTCTTACCCCCTCTACCACAAGGCCACACCTTTGTGGTAAATAGTAGTCTGATGCAAATGCTCACTGCTAGAGGTTTGTTTTCAGGGCTACCTTCTGAAGACCCACATGCCCATATAGCTAAGGTAAGGGCACTGTGTAAAAGTTGTGTTGGGAGGCCTGATTGGGATTTGGATGTAATAGGGCTAAGAGTATTTCCTCTCTCACTGACGGGAGAGGCTGCTATTTGGTTCACTGAGCTCCATTATAACTCTATTTTCACTTGGAACCAACTAAGGGACGTTTTCTTAGCACGTTACTACCCGGTCTCCAAGAAACTAAATCACAAAGACAGAGTGAACAACTTTGTGGCACTACCAGGAAAGTCAGTTAGCAGTTCTTGGGATAGATTCACTTCATTTTTGAGAAGTGTCCCCAATCACCGCATAGATGATGAGTCACTGAAGGAATACTTCTACCGGGGACAGGATGATAATAATAAAGCGGTATTGGATATTATAGCGGGTGGTTCTTATGGGGAGTGCCCTTATGCCGAGATTGCTAAAAAGTAAGAGAAAATCTCCCGGAATAATAAAGCTTGGAGTATTAGGAAGTCATATACTGGAAGAAATACCTTCGCAGTGCAATCCACACACAACCCACACACAGATGAGATTCGTGAAGAGATGGATCAGATGAGAACTGAGCTTTGGTTGGTATTAAAACATGTCACTAGGGGTGCAGAAAAGATAAATGCAGTTAACTACTTGTCTAAACCACCACCACCAAATAATGAATGTTATTATGAGGAGGACTCCTATGCGGTAAATGAGCAGACGGGAGGTTTCCGATCGAGTGCCCAAGGCTCAAATCAGGAGAATTAGCGCCAAGGTCAAGGAAACCAAGGTCGGATCTATGGTAACTATAACCGTGAGGGTAATTATGTCCAAGATGGAAATTACAATCGCGACAACAACTTCAACAGGGGTAACTATGGTAACAGAAATTATACGAATAGGCCCTATGTTCCTCCTAAAAATCGTGAAGTTACTCCTAGGGATGGTGGAGGTAGTATGGCGCGAGTTGAGGATATGTTGCACAAAATGATGAGGAGGTTCGATGCTAGTGATGAGCACATTAAAGAGCTAAGGAGTGATTTAGCGGGTATTGGGCAGAAAGTCGATACACATGCAATATCGATTAAGCAGCTTGAGTTGCAAATGGCCCAATTATCTGCGACTGCGAAAACACCGCAACCGGGCACTCTTCCTAGCAACATTGTCCAAAATCTGAAAAATGATGGGCACTGTATGGCAATCACTACTGGGGGGGGGGGTAAGCAAACCATTGACTCACCTATGCCGTCTAATGAGGAAAACGTGATAAAAAATAATGATAAAGTGGTAGAGGTTAGTGGTGAAGTAGAAGATAACACTAGAAAAGATGCTGAAGTGCCTACAAAGGTAACTCCCATGTCTAGACCCCTCCTTTCCTCAAAGATTAGTGAAAAAGACTAAGGATGGTAAATATCTGCATTTTATAACAATGTTGAAGCAATTTTCTATCAATGTCCCTTTGGTAGAATCTCTAGAACAAATGCCCGGTTATGCCAAGTTTATGAAAGATCTGGTCACAAAGAAAAGATCGGTCACTTTTGAGGATGATGATAAAATGCAGCATTGTAGTGATATTGCTACAAGATCTCTAGTACCAAAGAAAGAAGATCCGGGTGCGTTCACTATTCCTTGCATAGTCGGGCTATTACATTTTGCGAAAGCATTATTTGATCTGGGGGCAAGCATAAATCTCATGCACCTCTCGATTTACAAGAATTTGGGTTTGGGTGATCCAAAGCCCACTGCGATGCGGCTACTAATGACCGATCGAACAGTATAAAAGCAAATAGGGATACTCCACGATGTGCTAGTGAAAGTGGAGTCATTCATATTTCTGGCAGATTTTGTTATTCTTGATTGTAAAGTCGATTTTGAAGTGCCTATCATTCTTGGGAGGCCATTCCTTCCTACGGGTAGAGCCTTAGTTGATATTAAAAATGGGCAGATGAAATTTTGGTTGAACAATGAAGAAGTGACCTTCAATATCTGTAGGTCCATGAGGCAGAGTGGTTAGCTCCAATCGGTATCTGCTATATCCTACAAAGAAAAGATGAAGAAGTACCATGACCTAGAAATTGAAAAATGAGAGCTTACGGTTGGGGATTTGGTGCTTTTATACAATTCTAGGTTGCGCTTGTTTCCGGGCAAGCTCAAGTCCAAATGGACTGGCCCTTACTTGATTACCCAACTATTCCCTCATGGAGCAGTTGAGTTGGAAACAAAGAAGGGTGTGCGGTTTAAGTTGAATAAACAACGAATAAAAACCTCTTTCGGGCATGCTGAATCAGCAACTGAAGTAATCGAGGCATACCATCTTGATGAAGTCTGAGTAATCAAGTGTCTTCAGTCATGCCACGACGTTAAATCAGGTGCTGGTAGGGGGGCAACCCAATACGTTTAGTTCTTTTTCTAGTAATGGTAGCCTTTTCTACTAATGGGTTTTAAATTTGCAGGCACATCACCAGGAAATTCTGCAGAAAATCACTCCGCAACATTCACTGACGGACACATCGACGGACCATCACGCATGCGACGGACTGTCGCATGAATCTGTCGTGCCAGGTATGTTTTTCAGTTATTTTCAAATTAGGGCACCCACGACGGAACCCATGATAGACCGTCGCATATGTGATGGACCATCGTTGGGGAATCGTTGCGTCATTAACCAGCAACCCGACCCGACCCGGGTGAAAAATTTTAAAAAATTTTCAACCTTTAAAACCCCCCACCCCTTCATTTGAACCATTTCTTTCCCTCTTTCTCCCATTCACTCCCTTCCAAACATCCAACTTCTTACCTCTCTTCTCTATCAACTGTTCACTTCCCCAAATCCCCAATTCCGGAAATCTTCTTTCTACTGGTCGGAGTCTGCTGCTGTGGTTCTGCTCTTGATAACCAAGTGCTTCACTTGCTTGTTTTTCACCTCTTCTCAGGTATGTGCCTCCGATCTCTACCCATTTACATTGCATTTTTGTTTTTCAGTTACTATTAGCCTATTTGTTTTTGGTGGGTCTTCATTCTTTGATCCATTTTGGTCTGACCTAGGTTGAGAATCCTCGAATTGCCTTCTTAAAACTCGAGAAATTAGTGCTTTAGCATTGCTAGTTTGCTAGGTATTTGGGTTAGAAACATGTAGGTTAACACTAAGTACTCCGTTTGAGTCATAGGGGATGATTGTGGAATCCTCAGTTCTATCAAATAATGACAGAACGAGACCCCGATGACGGACCGTCGTACCCACGACGGACCGTCATAGGATCTTTTCCAACACCCTACTCTTCGTTTTCTCTAAGTGTCCACCAACGGACACATGTGACGGACATCTACGACGGACCATCATACCCTCGACGGTCCGTCCTGCACCACCGTTATGGTTGTCAAAGACCCTCCTAGAGGTATTCAACTTTTTCTAAGAGTCCTCTGACGGACATCTAAGGTGAACCGTCATTAACACGACGGTCCGTCCTGCACAACTGACATGGTTGTCAGAGACCCTTGTCCTACGGGTCTCCATACTTTTTCTAAGTGCCCCACGATGGAAATTGACGACGGACAATTATTATTACGACGCGTCATAACTGTTAGAGACTTTCCTTCAGGGGTCTCCACATACACATCATTGAAGTAAGACATGACGGACCCCATGACGGTCCGTCATACTCACGACGAGCCATCACCTGGTCTTTCGTATTTCACTGATACTACATAGATTTCATTATAGCTTTGCTCTTATGTGTATTTTGTGTCATGTTTGCTTGTCTTGTTTGCTCCTTCTAGTACTAATATTGATTCTTTACAAGTACTATCTCTAATTGGCAACGAAACAAGAATGAGTTTACGCACGTGGGCATTCAAAGTCTGTCGCCCTGTCTGCCTGAATAGTTATAGGCTCTGATGATGAGCATGATCCTGAGTACGTGCCCCCAGGCACTGCCACTCCAGCACGAGTTGCACGTGCAACCAGAGCTACGCCAAAAAGGTGGCGTCCGGTGTAGTCACTGCCTCCCATATGATGAGTAGCATACACTGACCGGCACACCTTATGGGTCATCTACACAAGAAGAAGGAGCATCTGGTTCCTTAGGAGTTTCGTGGTTAGAGGAAGCCTCCTGGTCTACGAAGTCCCTGCACCCTCCACGACTGCACAGTCTACCTCGTCCGATAAGGCTGACAGTCCTGATTCCACTCCAGGATCACCGACTGGTGCTCTCTCCCCGGTTGCCGACCAGTAAAACCGATGGTGTGTCGACGGGCAATACCAAGTGTATTCAGACGCCAAGTTTCTAAATAATAAAGGCGTCATAACACGGACCCTTACACTGGAGAGGCGGGTCCTTACGGGAAGTCTCCCCACCATGCCAGATATCTTCAGTCGCTTCACAAGACATCGGCTAGAGTGGACAGCTCGTTCTTTGAGACTTTACAGTGAGGAGTTGGTCCAAGAGTTTTATGCCTCTTATGTGGCTACTCTCCGATCATAGATCGATAGGCGGGCTGCCCCCGCCAAACAGGCCCCACTTGAGCACGTTAGAGTACAATGCATACAGGTCGACATCTCCCTACCAGCCATCCTCCGGTATCTCTACAGCGAGGATGTTGATGCCAATAGGACCCCTCTCACCGCCGAGTTTGACTGCTGGTGGTAAATTGTTAAAGATGGCCAATTCTTGCTTGAGCCATCGTTGAGAGAGACCACTAAGAGGTGGATGGCCCTGCACTTATCTATTGATGGAAAGGGTGCCGACTGGGTAACAGAGCCGAAGGGAGGCATCAGCAAGGCTAACTTGACCTTCAGGGCTATGTTTTTGTGGTTGATTGTCCACCACCGCCTTTCCCCCACGGCTGCGGATAATATAGTTACATGGGATCTCGCAGTTCTGAGGGCGGCGATGATAGCCGGGTTCGAGGTGGACTTCGCTTGGCTTCTACAGGAGGTCATGCACGAGAGGGCTTTCAAGGTCAGCACTACTTACCCTTTTCCGTGCATGATATTTTCCTTATGCAGGTCCGCAGGTGTGCCCATCAGGCACATTGATCAGATCAAGACTCTGCTGGGCACTGTTGATATCGGCCTCATCAGGGATAAGGCCAATGATTTGGCTCCACGCAGAGGGCCCCGTCCAGAGGTGCCTCCACTTGGTGAGAATCTGGCTGACACTGTAGCGCATGATCGAACGGCTACGCAGGCTGCTTCCGAAACCAATGACACTACCCGGTCGAGTCTATCCTGGGTAGTAGCATTGCCCCTAGCTCCTCTCGCTCAGCCCCTTTTCCCGCTCTGGTCCCACATGCTAGGGTCCAGAAACTAGAGGCTCAGATGGCCACACTTCTGCATCACATCCAGCCGGGGATGCAGAGGTCTATTGCTGAGGCGGAGGAGCGCTTGGAGCGTAAGATGGCCCAACACACATAGCGGAAGATCATTGAGGTTCATCAGCGCTTATACGCTTTTGAGTTGCGGGTGCTAGCCCGGCCAGCCCCTCAGGTGGATGTGTAGACCCTCCAGGCTGCGGTTGAGAGTCTGCACGCAGATATTGATATGATCCTAGAGGCTAGGGTGCCTCAGTCTGAGGCCCCTTCTATAGAGCCTGCTGAGGACACAGTGCTGCCTGTTTTATTCGCCAATTCTGAGATTCAACCACCTCCCACTCGAGAACATGCAAAGAGGCGTAGGTGTCGAGAGGAGGATGAGGCTAGAGCACAGAAGAAGGAGTGCCGTGAGATGGAGGCTGCGAGGAGAGCCTCGATTGCTGATGAGGAGGCGCGTCATATCAGGGCAGTAGAGTCAGCTGCTGGGGCATCTACCTCCAGAGATGTGGAGACAGCGGGAGGCACTACTGATAGTGCTGTTGCTGATGAGGACACTACTGAGGGTTTCCAGACTACTTAGGTAGTGGGTTACGGGGAACAGGACCCACCATCTTGCTGATCGCCGCCGCTTTGCGCCCCAGGTTTGCTTCACCTACCACTCTCGTATATCTATTTTTTTATACATTGGGGACAATTGCATATCTTATTGTTAGGGGTGGGATAATTCAAAAGTGAGTGCAGGGTGAAGTCTGAGTAGCTTAATTCACGATCCTTTTTTGGGGTTTTCTTGCCTGTGTTCTTTTTCCCCAAGAGACTAAATTTTTTAATTATTGAACCGGTACGTCTATATGTTGTGTACATAGTATAACTCTGAAGCATGATGGCTAAAATAAAAATGATATCATGATGTAATGAAAATGATGCATGGCTAGGCACAGTAATTGATAAATGTGTGGCTTTAAGCATGACATAGTGATACACCACTGCATGTCTATGGCATGCGCTCAATATGTCGACATCACGATCAATGGGAAAAGTGCTCGTGTGTTGGTCGACACAGGTGCAGAGGTCAATATCATGACCAAGACGGCAGCAACGAGGTTGGGGTTGCGTTATACTCCAAGCAACGCCCAAATCAGGACGATCAATGCACCACCAATTCCCGTAGTTGGAGTTGTGCACGGGGTGAACATCACGATAGGCGATTGGCAAGGGAAAACAAAATTCTTCGTCGCTCCCTTAGATCTCTTTGATATTATTCTTGGGCAGAAGTTCTTCCAGCAGTACCATGCAGTGATCGATCCTTATCTCCAACAATTGAAGATCATGGAGACAGGAGGAATATTTACGGTTCCCATGGTAAAGGCACAAGCGACGGAGGAACAGGTTCGACTAACAGACATGAAGATTGAGAGGGTCGACGTGAGGAAGAGGTTAACATCGGCAGCAACCATTGCAAGTTCGAGAGAAGACAATGGTGCTGAAAAGACCTTGCCACCGCGCATGAGGGTTCCAAATAGGAACACTGCCGTGATGAAAAGAAGCCGCCGCGAGGAAGTTCGAAAGATCAGGTCGAGAAAGGTCGGGCAATCGATGAAGAGGCTACTCGAAGGGATTGATCGAGTACGCGAGTTGAGGATCGCACGGCAGAACTCGACGCCGATACAGTCGCAATGCGACACGGTCGTCACATCATTAGGTGGCGGAGATTGTGACGTCCTGCCACCTATCCAGGCAGATCGCCACCTATCCAGGCAGATTGCAGCATGCAAAAGGGGACAGGCGGCCCAAAAGTTCAGCAGACGAAGGGGCAGGTAGTCCAAGTGTGCAGCAGACGGAGGGGCAGCAGCCTTGAGCCTTGGAGAGGCTTGTGCAAGACTCTAGAAGCCTTCTATAATCTTGGGGCAGACTAGAGAAATCTAGGAGTCCTTTTGGAAGAGTTAGAGACATTCTAGGAATGTAGACATGTCTTGAGTGCATGTACTTAGGGACTTGTATAGCAACATTTATTTACTCTTAGTAATTAGAGTAGTATAAATAGGAAAGTCATTGTATTTGTAAATCATCCATCAATTGACTAATAAGATACAAGTTCTCTCTTCCAAAATTCTGTCTTTTGTCTTTCTTCTTATTTCTCTTAGCGATCCAAATAGTTAGAGGCTTACTTGAGTTTACGAGATCGTGAAAGAATCGTGAGTAAACCGTCAAGTGCCGCACGGAGTCTTGTCAGAATCATTAGGTCCGTGACAAGTGGTATCCTTGTTATCCTTGGAAAAGTTTGATGGAACTTGGTTGGAAACCCTCTTATTGAACCTAGGCTTGTCTTGAATCTCAAGCTTACCCTTGGAAGTACCTCCCTCATATGACTTGGTCCTTTTGAACTACTTATTCTTCCTATTGAGTCGAGTCTCCTAAACTTCTTGTGCATGAACCATCAACTAGAAATATCCATTTGTCATGTAGCAACTCCGAATGACACTCTTCAACCATATCAATAGACACTCCCGTGATAAAGTGAGTCATCTCATCCCTTGGGTCAAACACGAATGAAGGATCATATTTGTACAATTTGTGAACTTCAATGAGTATTATTCCACACACATACCTCCTTGATGAAGGTTGATGAATTCTACAAGTTTCGCCTTCCATTTATCCCTAGGAAAAAACAATCAAGAAAGCCCTTCTAAACACCTCCCAATTTGTATGACCCTCTCTCAAGGACCTATTATCTCTCCATTGGGTATACTATGTTTGAGTTGCATCTTTGAGTTGGTCGAAAGCTAGCTCGGCCTTTTCACTTGAATTCAATCCCATGGCATAAAGAATATTTTATACCTCATAAATGAATTACTGGGGATCTTCATTCACTTTTGAACCATAAAACATAGGAGGGTTCATCCTCACGAAGTCCCTCAAGCAAGAAGTCGTAGTACTAGCATTGGTTTGAACACGAGGTCCAACTTCTTGATTGGCTTGAGCCGTCATGGCTAGGTCTTGAGAGGTTACCACTTGAGCTTGGGTAGTCATGGCTTGAGCCAAATAAAAAATACCGACCTTATATGTCAAACCGTCATAGGTGGAGGAATGACCAGAGCTTGGACTTATGGAGGAACTCGGTTGTCTTGTGGAGGGACTTGGTTTATCTTGTGGAGGAACTCCTGCATTAGCGAAACCTTCCTCCACCCTCCTTGCCGCTGCAGTTCTTGTAGTCATATCCTATATTCATAAGAAAAAGATTAGAAGAAATAAGGACACATAATATTACCACTCATGTGGCACGACATTCAAGATTACCAATAAGTGAGAATTCCTAGGCATCACATAACTTCTCATTCATAAGTGTGTCGCGCTTCACACCCATGAATAAGACTCTAGGTAAATGTGGTCCAATAAGGCATCAATCCTAAGGTTTCTTTAACCTTATGTTCTAATACCAAGATGTAATGACTGGGAAGCACCCCCTACACATAGCCACCGTCGTCGTCCTCGGAGAAGACTAAGAGTAGCCTCTTAGCATCCGTCATCACATATCATAGGCTAAAATGCAAAAAAAAAATTAATACTTTTCATACATATCTATATAATGAGGTTTACATAGACCTCTCACATACTACATATGGATTTTAAATAGACACATCGCATAGGAAGCTTACATAGGCTTCTCGATTAGACAACATAATCAAAACATAGAAATAGTCTAATACTTCTTCACATATTGAACCATCTAAACGAGGATAAATCTTGGACATAGGCAATACATAGTCAACATGCCAATATAGGCTTACATCAATATCCAAATGATAAAGGAATGAACAATGTCTATAATACAATACAACTTTAAAGCTAGAATGTGGAACAAGGTAAAATCCCCGAACATGAGGACCTAACAATACTTGGGAAATAGAATCCAAGTCTTCTTCAATTGGAATTCTATAAACTCAATGACCGGAACCTACATAATTTTCGAAACATAAAAATATGGGTTAGTACACCACTTGTACTAATTATGGAAATATATGCACATAAACATTGAAATCATGCTAAAAGATACATTTGTGCAAAACAATGCTAAGTTACATTTTTGGAAAACCTTATGCACAACCAAGAACACATATAAGTCAACATTCATATATTCCTTATAACAAGATCATACACAACACAATACAAACATCATCAAATATATTCAAGTTAGCATGTGTATTAGAATATTAGAACCCATAACCAAAGAAGCTCGAACATCACATTATAATAACAAAACACGTACAACCGTTCATAACCTTACAACATATGCAGGACCCTTATTCATAACACATTACCAAGATTACATGTGAAATGATCAAATGAAGTCCCATAACCTCACTTAACCAAGTAAACCCAACAAAAGATAACAAATAATGTCTAACTTCATATAGCACAATATTAAGAGTAGTCATCATCATACATCGCAATATAGATCAACATGTTCATAAGTGTAACCAACATCATATAGGATCATTAACATGTAAAGTCGCCAGTTGCATATCATTTACTTTATAAGAACATAAGAACATCCTTTTAGGACTTCCCTCAAGGCCAACTAGTGCAATGTATAGTAAAGTCCCATACCCCTACCTAGACTAAGTCAAACCCATTGAGTCACCCTATTTAGAATTCACTTTATTACTTTATTTTACTTTAAGTAACACTTTCCTTAACCGAGACAGACCACATAAGCTAAATTTAAAACTCGATATCATGAACACCGAAAAAAGGTGGATTACTTGCAAAGGTAGTACCAAAATATGAACATAACATTCTAGGTGGATCCACATGCTAGGATTTATATGGGGGCAATATAGTTCAATAACTAGCAGACATAGTAGAGACTCTCTTTATGCCAATGGTATTTTAATCTCCATCTCATAAGAATGTAGTGTACCTACCTTCCTTGCTTGGGAAAAGACACTCCTCACTACTAGTTCACTCGGTGCTAAGCTAGAGTCCCATATTGAAATGTTTTTAAGTCTTTATTAATCAGCATAACATAGTATAGGTCATAGGAGACTAACCCCCTTTCATATCATGATCATTTGCTCATTAGGAATTGCATAAGAAATTCCTTTCAATACAACCTCATATGTGAGATTAACACATTATCATCATCATGTCATAGTAAGACACACAAGTAATTCATAATCAACCTTATATAATCATACCTTTATCATAGTATCACAATACATATAATTAAGGCATATCAATTACATTCATCATAACATCACCTATATAATATAATCACAATCAACACTTGAATTGAATATCATCATCAAGTATAAGCCATGCCAATTAAAGTAAGGATTCAAGATCATAGGTCTTACGAATTAAACTTCACAAGTCTTTTTCCATGGTCTTACCATAAATCAACCATATTCATCCACTAATATACTTAATAAAATCACACAATAGTAATTAACGCAAGAATTAAGTCAATTGCATGATCACCAACAAATTTAAAATCAATTCATCAACTAGGGTTAGGAATAGAGGCAATTCATATTCTCTTCCGTAAAACAAGGTTTACATCAAGAACTTCCTTAATGCTAGTCAATCATAATTCATCCATGATAATAAAAAGAAATCAAGAACAATAAAATTTTGAAACATCACTTTTTGATCAAGAATGAAGCCCATGTTTTTCTCAACTTTCCGAAATCAATTTTAAAGAACCCTTTGGGAAAGGAGTCTCAAAGGTGAAGAGTTCCCATACCTTGTTAATCCTTGAAGATTGATAGAGAAAAAGTATAAATCTTTCATCTCTTATTCCTTTGACCATGGTCTTCAAAAGAGTCTTCTTTGGGGAGAGAGAAGTAGAGAGAAGAAAGATAATTTGAGTTTGGGAATTGAAGAATGTTAGGTTAGTTTAATGAGTGTTAGGCCTTTAATAGTATCCTAACTAACTAAACTAAACGAAACACCCACTAATACGTAATTAATCCAATAACTAATTAACTAATTAAATTACTTCATTAAAAATTGGACAACAAAAGACCAGAACTGACCTACAGGACCCCGACCTACAGTCCGTAGGTCAGTCCACTCCAACCCATGGCCCCGTACTGCACAACCATCGTTGGAGACAAAGATTGGATTTTTGGAAACTTTTTGAAAATGTATATGGAATCACCTATGGAGGACATCGACGCCTCGTCGATCAGACGACGGATCCTCCTCCGTCTCATACGTGACCACTGTCATTTGACAAATTTTTAATATATTTGAAAAGTCCTTCTCAAAGACCCCTAAGGTGGTACTTCGGAAATGTTACCTGAATGTTTCGAACCTAAACATACTCAAATACATGTTTAACATCTTTCAACAAAATTTCATTACAATTAGACTTCTAATACCCCATGAAACATGCCAAGGCAAACTATACCTATTTCACTAGTCTCCGGAAATCATGGACATTCCTTGATGTTTTGACTCTAAAACTTCCTAAATGGTTTATATACATAATTTTAGGCCTTAAAAATTATTTAACAACCTTATTTTAACATGTGAGACTCTATATTTGGTCATAGAGTTTTGGAGTGTTACCGATCCCCTTATACAGTAAGGAGAATAGACAAGAATTCAACTCCGAAGCATTGAAGCTTGGTGTGCAGGTTTTATACTTATTTTTGGTAATTAGAATTATAATAAAAAGTTTCTATATCTCTTCATATATTTAAATCATTGTTCTGTTAACAACTTGCTCTAATTTCAGATTTTTATTTTGCATGCTCAAATATTCAGTTTTAACTATAGAGTCAAAAACAAAAAAATGACTAATTGTCTTGCTCATGTTATATTTGTTCTTTTTTGGGTACTTCAAACTTATAATATTACATATACATAAACTTTCATCTCTAAGATTTAATAAGACAAAATGTTTACTCTTTTTTTTTTCGAAAAAAATGAAAGAAGCTGAACATATAACATTAGATTGATGGTCGATGAGTAATGTATGAAGAGAAAATTAAATTCCATATAAGAATATTAGTCATGTTGATAAAGATCTTGATTTTCAAAATATAAATAATAAAAATTTTTACACCTTAGTTTTAAATATTTATAATTAACTAATTCTTTTGAAGTGCTTGTGGATAAAAATTTACTATAAATTTTGAACACATTTAGTATAATTATAAGGAGATTCAAAAGGTAACGTAAAAAAGTGGAAAGATTTTGTATTTATTTCACTCAAAGTTAATCATACACCATTTTTTGTAGGAAAAGTAAATAATCTCCACTCGTGCTTTTAATTGAAGAAACATTAATATTGCACCACGATTTGCAAGAGCATTAATATAATGCAATAATCTTTTGATCTTCTAATATTATTCTACTAAAAAAAATGAACTTTTAGCACTATAGAGACATTTAATTTAGATAGTTGTTGTCCTTTATTTTTTGCTTTACAAGCTTATTTTTTAACATATAAATAGAGTTTATTTTATTAATGATACACTCAAATTATACCTTCCTAATGAAGTATAGGTGGTAGTAATCAAGTAGAGAACCTAAAGAGTAGGTTGGGGTCGATTCCATGAGTACAATGGTTAAGCCTTAACTTTAATTCACAATTACGTCTATTTAGCCAATGTCTTTCCCAAAGCAAGTAATTAAAGGGGAGATTTAAGTGAAACAAGTTCCTTAAACATTCTAAGTTAATCAAGTAAACGAAAGTAGATGTTGAGTTTTTATGAATTTGTGAGAATAACTAGGTATATGTGTTCCCCACTGTTTCGTAACGTCGTATTCCTAGCAATAGCAATTCTTTCCTAGTGTTTTACATGCAAAGTGGCAAGTTAGGTATCTCTAAATCCTTGGTTTGACATCTAGAGAATTTCACTTCGCACCTTGGTCTAGCTACGTGCGTATGTTTTACTAATCCTTACCTTTACCTCATATTAGACATCATAATCGATATATGGCTTAGCTATTACTTCGCACCAATCGACACTACCCTATTAGATAGTATCACACTAAATCTATGTTGATAATTCTTTTCCTATTCCTACCTCCTTGGTCTGGTAAGTAGAAACAAGGTGAGTACTAATGCGTGCACTCGTTAAAAAGACATCTAAGCTGTAGAATTATCAATACATGCAAAAACACTATTTGAGAACTGCTTAATTGCTAGTTATACTTTGTTAATTACCTATGGTTCCCACAACCCTAGTTGTGGATTTTAGTTACCCATGCAAGAAAGATAAGACTTCATAGTTTTGAGAAAATAAATCATGAACTTACTTAAAAACAATAAGAAACCTAGAAATTTAACTTGAAATCGCAAGAAAACCTTCAACACAAAACCAGAAATTGATTAATTTCCCAAGTTTGCAAAACCCAATCTCCAAAACACAAAATAAAACAATAAGAATAGATCTAACTCCCAAAAATGAGGGTTTAGAGCCCTATATATAGAAAACATAGTCCAAAAGAAAAAGGAATTTAAATAAGGAATGTTTTTTAAGTTGACGCGACTTCAATCTATGGTCAAACCGTAGACTCCTTCCATCGGTTAGGACATGAAAATTGTTTCCCTCCTCGGATGACACCTTCTATGAATCAATCGACGGATAAACAACACGGTCCGTCTATGGATCTACGGTCAGTGGATGCATCTACGGTCCATCGATGCCCCTCAATCGCTCCACACTTAGAATTTCCAAGCTCGGGTACTAGAACCTTCTCTGAACAAAACGAAGATTAACTAGTACAGCCGATCAATCAAGCGATGGACCGTCGTTGCATCTCGTAATTCCACACTTGGTAAGACTTATCCAACTTTTCCAAAATCCTAAGCTGCCCATTTACGGTCACTGACTATGGTCTGTTGATGGCCTCCGTAGGTCATGTTTTTGCATTATTTTCAGTTTTTTCCTTATCTAGCCGCCTGAACATCTTTCCTGCAACACAGACACAAAACTTGTTAAAACTACTACAAAAAGGCTCGAGACACTCATAAATCTTATGTAAAATGCAATAAAAATATCGTCAAGCCACGGTACATCAACACCCTCAACTTAAATTCGTTGTTTGTCCTCAAGCGACACGCTATGACTCAAAAAAACATTTGTAAAAAAGTATTCACTTTTAAGTTCTAGCAATCACATGACTATCACTCCCAACTTTTTATTTGATTTGGTGCAGGCTTACTCTCTCTAGGTCGAAAGCGAACTCATGCATATCAAATCATGACACAAACTCACCATGCAACAAACACCTTTGCTATTTTTCCTCCCACCAAGGTACAAATTTTCTGATACCGCAACTAGTGCCCTCACATCAAAACAAATCCTCATTTTTCACACAGTGATAATGAATTTGGGTACATGGATATTTTCTCAACATTCGTACTCAAGAACAAGGTCATATACAGTAAGCACTATTCGCCATAAGCTTACCCTTATTTTCACTACTCAGGTTCACCACACTAGATTCTAGGATCACAATAGGTATTTCTTGGTTTGTAACATAGGCTCAGTGTCAGGTGTGGTACACTTTTTAGTGACTTTTTGCCCTCTTTGACATTACCGCTAAGCTTCCTACCTCTTTTCATTGCCTTTGACACCCTATTTTTCTTCTCTTTTCTTCTTTGCCTTGCTCCCTTTTTTTGGATATGACTTTAACTTATTTTTCATCTTTTTATTTTATAATTCTCTTCTTTCTTATATTTTATTTTTCTTTTATTTTTATTCAATTGATAATTTCAGAAAGTCACATCTAAGGCTGGCAAACGGACCGGTTTTTGGCCGGTCCGGTCCGGTTCCAATCCGGTTCCCGTACCGGTCCGTCCGGTACCGGTTGAACCGGTAAGGAACCGGTCTTTTAGTATACAGGACCGGGTACCGGACCGGTTCCTGGTTTTTTATCCGGTTGAACCGGTTCGGTAAGAACCGGTTCCGGTCCGGTCCAATCTGGTAAGGACCGGTTTAGCCGGATTTTTAATTTTTTTTTTTATATATTTTTAATATTACCGTTTTATTACCGTTGGGCCCTTCTAGCCGTTGGGCTGGGGCCCAAAACGGTCAAATATGACCCCCCACCCCCTTCTAACCCATTTACACTATAAATATACCATTTTTTTCAATTTTAAATCACAAATTCAATACTTATACATTCTTATACAATCTCTCAAAGTCTCAAACTCTCAATTATAAATCTCTCATAAATTATTAATTATTATATTGTGATATTGAGTTGAAGTTTGAATTTCGGAAGCTACAATCGGCATCTATCAAATCCGGCTTTCGTTATACGTCTACATTTACGTAGACGTTTGGTACATTCGTTCCAACTATTAACTTTAATTGTTATTTGTTTATTAATTTAGTTGTTTTATCTCTTTTATTATATTATTTTTCTTGTCTTTCTCTTAATATTTAATTGTTTTAAATTTTAACATGAATTCGGAAAGAAATAGTGGTAAAAGACCAATGTCGGAATTAAAAAATAAAAAGGGAGGAATAAATAGTTCTTGTTCTAAAAATTTGCCACCTAGATATTTAGTTAATACTAATGATTATACTTGTGTTAATGAAACTTTTTTTACGTCACCAAGACCTATTGAATTTAATTCTGAAAATGAAGTAGATCATGAGTCTTTAAATAGACATTATACTAATTTTGAAGAAGAATTAGAAGAAGAAGTAGAAATAAATGAGGAAGATGAAGAGACCCCTACCCCGACTAGTCCGGTTACCGAAGTCCCTTCTTTACCTACTTTTTCAAATGTCGCCGCCGTACGTGTTAAAAGATCGTTAGTATGGAAATTTTTGATACAAAATGAGGAGAAAACTACTGTTACGTNCCTATTCCTCAAATCTATTTGACTGCTACTACTTTCAACCCAAATTATAAATTAAGAGGTGTTCAAAGAATGGTTGAAAAGATTTATAAAAATTTAGAAATTAAAGATGATGAAACTCCTAGTGTTGAACAATGTAAAAGTAGCATTTATACAAAAGTTAAAGATTTATATAATGCATATAAAGTTATGGAAAAAAATATTCCAATAGTTGAACCTTCATCTTCTAAGCCTAAAAGTGATGATACAGATGACATGATGGATGAATATCTTGAGCTTGAAAGTGATGATGAAACTAATAATGATTTTGATTTATATTTCAACCAGGCACGGGAAAAGATTAGGCGTGACGAAGGAGAACTTCAACCTCGAATATTAAATTGGTGGAAGAATCGTGAAAAACAATTTCCGACACTTTCTAGGATTGTTCGAGATGTGCTAGCGATTCAAGCATCATCGGTCGCTTCGGAGCAAGCCTTTAGTGCAGCGAGATTTATGATTGGAGATCATCGATATTCATTAGCAAAGGACAGTTTGGAAATATCGGTGTTGTTTCGAGATTGGGTCAATGCCGAAAGAAGAAACACCGGACTACCACTATTAAGTAGCCATATAGAAGACCAAATAGATGAAATATTTGGTGAGAATAGTGATGATGGCATGGAAGCAATGGACGAAGAACGACAAATGCCAATTCCAAAAAATCTTTCTTTTCAAATGATACAAAATTTACAAAAAGAATTTAGAAAAAATTGGAATTGTTAGTATAATAATTACTAATTTACTATTCAATTCCTCCTAAATTATGTACTCTTATTCTCTTTCTAATATTTGTATTGTATAATTTATTTATTTGAATAAATATACGGCTATTCGCCTTGATTTTTTTCTTTTATAATAGTCTCTTCTATTTAATTCATGTCTTTTTATAAATTTAATTTTTAATTATTTTAATAAAAGTTTATATTAAAACTTTAAATTCAATATAAACTTTAAAGTTTAAATGTAATTTCAAACTTTAAATTCAATATAAAGTTTAAAAAACTTTAAATTCAATATAAAACTTTAAATTCAATTTGAAACTTTAAATTCAATATAAACTTTAAAATATAAATTTAATTTCAAACTTATATAAAGTTATAAACTTTAAAGTTTTCAATTGAATTTTTAATATAAATATATAATATTATATAATAATTAAAATAATTAAAAAAAAAATGGAAAAACCGGTAAGACCCGGTTCCAAACCGGTCCAACCCGGTTCCAAACCGGTTACTAACGGACCGGGCGGAACAGGGACACTTTTCCGGTAAAACCGGTCCGGTAAAATCCGGTACCGGTAAGAAAATCCGGTAAGAAAAAACCGGTACCGGTCCGGTTACCGATAAAACCGGTCCTGTTGACCCGGTCCTGTCCGTTTGCCAGTCTTAGTCACATCTTTCGCTCACATAAGCTTTTCTTTTTCAACATCTAACTCTTTTCATACCCCTTTATCGGTCCTAGCTCATAGTAGCCACCCTCAACTCATGGATTTTTCATGAGTTGAGGTACACAATACCCGAAGTCGGGTTAGGGACAAGATGAGGTCACTTCCTGCGTTAGCCACTTCAACTTAGGCTTTTGTCTTATGTCGAGCTTCACATGTCCAATGAGGGATTGAGGTCAAAACATTATACCTTGGGAACGTGAGTTGGTGAAAACAAAATTTGGTCTATTACATGTTTAAATATTTTGATAAAAAGGACTATTATTTCATGTGGTTAAATTCTGTTAGGCTAGATATTGTCTATTTCGAACAAGGGCCTATGATCACTTCTTAACTTCTCACACAAATTCCCTTCGCAGTTCTAACCGCGCAAGTTTTAGTTAGGTACCAACTGTTGAACACTAAAATCTCCTCACACTCTCTTGGTACATCATTACACTATTAGATTATGCATTCTCAGTTTAGGTGTTAGTTGAAGGTCATGCAGTGGGTACCTATTTATGTCAAGCTTAGAGCCAACACATTGCACTTATTTTCACTTATATCTGTAAGGACTATCAAGGATGGGGTATCATTTTTATCAGCCTTCAGGCTTTATTTTTCATGCTTATATACTTGTACAAACTACGACATGCTTGTTCAATAGAAAATTTAGCAGTCTCTTGGGGAAAAAGAATACATGCATGAAAACCCGAAAAGAGGATTCTGAGTTGGGTTACTCAGACATTACCCTATCATTCCCTTTCCAATTCCCCACTCCCAACAAAAATAATGTGATCGTCCCTAATGCATAAGAAATAAAAGATATGGAGAGGTAGGTGAAACAAACCTATGGCGCATATCACTGAAGAACCTCATCATGCGGGTGTGTCCGGTTTCCCTGAACCCACAAGATGATCACTAGGGTCAGCCTTAGTAGTGCCTATATCAACTTCCGCACCATCATTAGTTCTCCTCTAACCGATCATCGGTACAAAACTTGATGCTCAAGCAACTATATCAGGTGCTCTCCTCTAGCGTATCTCCTCTTCAACCAAAGAGGCCCTCCTAGACTGCTCTAACACCTTCCTCTGTCTCTCTTTCTCGACTGGGACTCATAACTAGACTCAGTAGTGCGGCTGGAGATGTGCCTATTGGTACGCCCTTGTTGCTCAGACTGTGGCTCATCAGGGACCTTCACCAAGACATCTAGAATCGTGTCCTCTGCTAGCTCAGTGGGGACACTCTCTGGAGCAGTCCCTTTCATCTCTAAGATGATAACGACATCAGCTTGCAGGTTAGCCTAATAAGGATGGATGTCAATGAGGTTAGTAGTGAAGGCTGGCCGTGCTAGAGGCAGTTTCTCAAAGGCATCGAGGCGGTTGTGGACCACCTGAATATGTCTGTCGGCCTCCTTGTCCACCCGCTTACATATGCGGCCCTCTTCCTATGCAATGGATTTCTTCATCCAAGGTCGAATGTTGTGGAGTAGAGTGTCCATCTGTGCCTCCAACTTCTGAACTCGAGCTAGAGGGACCAATGTTGCAGATGGGGAGTGGATCAGGACGAGCTGGGGCCCTGCCGGCTGCATTGGAAGAAGAAGTTGGAGTGGGAAAGCATACTGTGGTTCAACAGGGACAACCCCTTAAGCTAGATCCACAGTGTCTGTGAACTTCTCGCTTAATGGAGGAACCTCAATCCTTGGCCCTCTGCGTGGTAAAGCTAGACTGGCCTCATCCCTAATGAGGCCTATATCAACTGTTCTTGCTGGTCTACAGAGTGTATCACTGTGCCAAATAGTCACTCCGGCGTCCATGCGCAACTGAAAGAAAAGACATGCAAAGGGGTGAGTTGTAGAAGTCTTCAAAGCCCTCTCATGAATTACAAATAAAATCAGCCCGCAAGATTTATCTCCTGTCCAGCTACCAGTGTTGCTACCATCACCGCCCTATCCCATGTAAGTACATTATCTACATTGTTGGCGATAACCGGTGATGGACCAAAAACCAGAAGAACTTGGCCACAAAAGTGAGGGTAGCCTTCTTGATCAGCCCTTGGGGATCTATCACCCAGTCTGCCCTCTTACCATTGCTGTCCAGATATTGAGCCAACCATTTCTTTGTCACCTCACGTTTCCCCACACTTCTCTAAAACTCACCGTTCTTCCCTATCTCCCACCTGTGTCGAACATTGATGTATTTAGGGTCCATTGTTACCCAATGGTAGGGTCATCAGGAACTGCGGATGGTAGCCTATGATATGTCAACCCAACAGCCCCGGACTAGAGTACAGGCGAGAGGGTCCTGCTTGGAAGGTCTTGCCCGCGTGTGTGTGGAACCTCAGAAGTAGCCATGTTGGAGGCATACAACTCTCAGAAATTCTCCTCACTATAAGTGCTAAAATCTCGCGCCATCCAGTCAAATTTATGCATATTGATTAGTTTGTGCACCTTGGGGGATGTGCGCAAACTACCCATGAGGAATCGACGCTCCAATGTAACTATCTAGGTCATTACACCCTTCTCATTCAAAATCATCACATTCCTATACATCTGGTATTGTTCCTCTACGCATCACCTGTTTGGTTATCAGCAACAGGTGCGAGGTCATCAGCTCAGAGTGCGGGTGTAGACTCTGAACTTGTACCCTCATCAGAATAGGCTTGGTGGTCATGTACCTCTGACCTACTAGCTCTGTGAGAGGTGGAGCTAGAACTAGTGGCCTCTTTTGAATCAGAAGATTGCGCCGACCCTGAGGCGGAAGCAGACTGGGGGCCGAATGCTAAGCCCCCTTCAGAACTGGAAGCAGCCCCGTTTGGTTAACAAGTCAGTTTGCGCACCTCGTCAGTCTAGGAGGTAGTGAATACTCCGGGAGTCACATTCTGGGGGGGTTCCCCTAGTAACACATGCTGCTGCAGCCGATGTTGTGGAACCTCGAGGGACATAGGGTGGTCTCGTTCGTTATCGGAGTCTTCTTTGATCATCCATGAGATGGGGCAACCAACATGGATTTGCCTCTCTTGGCGTAGACAACATCCTTCTTCAGAGCTATCGGTACCTCTAAAATAGTTCTTAATCTCAACTACACATAGCTACACACTGGAAACACAATGGAAAGAAGAAAACTTAAAAAATAAAAACACAGTTTTATTCTATAGATTCACATTGACGGGACCCATCGATGGTCCACGGATTGATCAACAATCCGTAGATGTTGTCCATTGTCCGACATTTAGGCTTATTCTTCAATGAGTTTAAAATAGGTTCTCTTATGGAAACGATGGATATGTAGAACGTTTCGTCGATAAATCGATGGAACATAGTCCACTTTCATCATCTGACACATAGATTTATTTTAGAATTTGGTAAAAACAATTTCTCTGATGGAAACGACGAACGTGCAAAATGGTCCGTTGATAGTCCACTTCTATTGTTTTATACTTTGGTATTTTTAGGGTGATTCAGTCAATGGACCCGATAAATGGGACATCGACCAATCAACGGTCCGTAGACGTGGTCTCGTACTGTTAGCCAGAGACTGAATTTAGGTCGTTTACAAGTTCCAATTTTTTAGTTCCTTTAGTGACTCCTTTTTACATAAACAAGTTTGAACAAGTACTTCAACAGAACCAATAGTAGTTCGTCATTCCTAAGGTTCCAATTTCAGGCAAGTATTAACCTAATTAACCCTAAGTCGAAACTTTCAGAAAACTTCAATTTGAACTTGTTAACTTCGCTACACAACCACCAGCCATCATCCCTATGGGAATATTACACATTTTGAGCATGAAATTTCACTTAATTAAGTCTCAAGGTCAAGACCCACTTTCAGATTCCTATTTGTAACTATCAACAAGGATTCAAAGATCAAGAGAAATCTAAGTACCTTTCTTTGAAGTGTGTGGTTGTGAGTGACTTTGAAGAAGTATCCTACACGTCCTACCTCGATCACCGCCTCTTGAGAATGAAGAAACAGAGAATTTGGAAGAGATGGAAAGTTTGGGAAAGTAAGAATTTTGATGGGTGAGTGATTTGGGATTTGGAAAGGTTGAATTTGAGTGAAATAGGAAGGAAATAATGGAAGGAAACGATTATGGAAGGGAATTTTAAAAGAAAATGAATGAGGGAATGAACTTGAAAAGCTATGTCTTTTAATTTTACCGGCCAGGTTAGATCGGATCACTACTTACGAAAACCTATTGACGGTCCGTAGTTCAATCGACGGGACGATTGATTGAGATGATCGATCACTTCTAGACTTAGAAAAATTTGGAAATATATCTGGGATCTACGGACACGAATGACGGTCCGTCGATGGAACGATGGTCCGTAGACTTTTGCACTAGACCATTTTCTACAGATTTTGCTTTTGCTCCCTACACATGTAACACCCATCAGGTTATTTTGTTGTGTTTTATTCGACACTTTTGAGCCACGAACCCTATACTAATCTCTATCCAGCACTAGTACATAGGCAAGTATTAAATAATGAGACAAACGAAACTAAAACTACGACTATTGCGACAAGGAAAACAAAAACCTATCTTTGGCTAAAGGATACACCTTGGGTTGCCTCCCAAGAAGCAATTGATTTTCGCCACACAACGCAGGCCCCTTGATTAATTAGACTTCATCAAGAAGATAGGCCTCAACCACACTTCGTGAACTCTCTCTGCATGCCCCAAATAGATCTCTACTCTTTTCCCATTGACTATGAACTTTGCGCCTTCCTTATTCCCAAATCAACCGCTCCATGTGGAAACACTTTACTGATGAGGAATGGACCTGTCCACTTGGACTTGAATTTTCTCCGAACTGGCGTGTCTAAGAGTTGAATAGAAGCACCAAATCACAAACCACAAATTTTCGCTTTTCAATCCTTTGGTTGTGATACTTCATCATATTCTCTTTGTAGAAGGCTGAAATTTGATATGCCTTTAAGAGAAACTCATCAAGATCATTCAACCCATTTAATCTTTGTTTTGCAGCTTTAGTTTAATCCAACATCAGTTTCTTCATCGCCCACATCGTCTTGTGCTCTAGCTCGATCGGCAAGTGACAAGCCTTCCCATATAAAAGTTTGTATAGATACATACCTATGGGAGTCTTTTATGCAGTGCGTTAGGCATAAAAAGAATCATCAATCCTCCTTGACCTATCCGTTCTATTAGCATTAACAATTTTCCAGAATTTACTTTATCACACGATTTGACACCTTAACTTAACCACTAGTCCAAGGATGGTAAGGAGTAGCCACATTATGGCGAACACCATATTTATCTTATATCCCTTTCAACAATTTATTACAGAAGTGAGAGCCACCATTGTTAATAATGGCCCTTGGTGTGCCAAATCTACAGAAGATATTCTTTTTCAGGGACGCGGTTACACTTTTTCCTACATTGTTAGGAAGCACAATTGCTTCCACCCATTTTGACAGAAAGTCTACCGCCACAAGAATATAATTCATTCCATGAGAAATCAAAAATGGTCCCATAAAGTCAATGCCCCATACACCGAATAGCTCAATCACCAGAATATGATTAAAGGAAAGTTCTTGCCTCTTCGAAATTCCTCCATCTCGGTGGAATTGATCACAAGATTTTGGCAAAATCATGCGCATCTTGGTGAATGGTTTGCCAATAATAACACACTGCGTGATCTTATGGGCTGTTCAGATACCACTATGGTGTCCATACACGGGTAAGGAATTGCATGCCTAAAAAATACTTAGCATCTCAACCTCAGGTACACAACGACTGATAATCCCGTCAACACAACTCCAATATAAGTTAGGCTCATCCCCAAATAACTCTTTCACATCATGCATGAAATTTTTCCTCTTGTAGAAGGTCATTTCTGAAGTTAGGGAGACCCGAAGAAGGTGTCACGACCCAAAGGGCCCCATAAAAGTTAGGGAGAACCCTGGTTTTGTTACTGGGCGCACTTGACCCTTTGGGATCTTGTACAAACTTTTTAAATATCATTCATTACATAAGACATGAAAAGTAGTGCGAAATTTAAAACTTTTCAGGGATAATTTAATATAGGAAATCTTTCACAAATACTTAAGAATCTCATCTTCACAAGCCAACTTAAATACACGACATAATATCTTAGGGACACAACCCTTCTAACATTAAAGAGAAATACATAGTAAGTCTTAAATAAGAAACTAAGAAAGGACTATGCCCTCGAATATATGAGTACATACTTTGCCTTGAGAGAAACTTTCCCAAACTTTTCCTTCTAGCCTTCAACCTTGCTTCCAAAACCTATACTTAGATAGTATAGAAAGGTATGGGGTTAGTACAAAACAATGTACTAAGTATGACATATGCCAAACATGCAAAAAGGGACATTTTAGTAAAATAATATTTTATAAAAAATAATTAAAACATTCATAAATTTAGAAGTAAAACAACATAAGAATCATCATTTAATACTTAGAGAAGGATTTCCGTAATTTTCAACCAAAGAAGCACTTTACATAAAACACACCAAACATTACAGTGAACTAGGTAGCATTTACACTGAATTTCCTTTAACTTTACAGTGATTAAAATGACTCTAAAGTAGTGAACATCCAACGTATTGCTAATGAGGAAATAAGCATCATTTTCGTCAGAGTTTCCCTATCTGAGGTCATCCTAAGACTCACTAAGGTAACATATGAATGAAGTACGCATATGCCTCCTTCTATACACACCAAAGCAACCCTCAAGACTACCTCCCTTTTGGCATACTCTCCTCGGGAGAACAAGCACCCACTTAAGTGCAATACAATAGAAGAACACCCAGCAACCCACTAAGAATTCCCTTTCGAAATGCCTACTTAGTGCAATGAGTATTTGACATCCCATACAACCACCAACCCTAAGTAGTACACACTTTTAGAAGACTTGGCATCAAGACTCCCCTTTCCGAAGGTCATACCTAGTGCAATGATAGATAGCGTCCATACGACCACCTACCCTAAGTATTACGTTATATTAGGAAACTTAGTTCATTCAATTTAAATAATACTCACCAAGACTTCGCTTTCTGAATGCCTACCTAGGGCAATGGATAAATCGTCCCATACCACTACCTACCCTAAGTAGAACACTCATTTAGAAGACTTAGAACTTTCATTACTTTTGTGGTAGTTAGCTTCACTGACATAGACCATGAGATCTAGATATGGAATCCCGATATTAACCCCTATAGGATGAGGGATCCTCTCTTGCCCAGAATGAGGTCATTCTCTTAGCTTTTACATGGCTTGACCAATAGCTACACCTATGCAGGCGCACAATTATGGGATAGGCAGATTGATATTAAGTAACTCATTTTCTAATAACGAGAAGCACTCATCACAAGAGGTACATTGGAATACAATATCTTAACTCACAAAGTGTACCCACCTCTCCTTCATATCCTCTCGGTGCTTGGCATAACTTCCAACAGTTTCTAAACATTATAACTATAGGTTAAGGATAACTAGTGAACACCACATCTCAACTCACGAAGGGCATTCACTCTCTAGCCTATCTTAGAAAGCTCTTAGGATGTAGGGTTGATAGTAAACACTTCATCTCAACTCATGAATAGTGTCCACCCCAAAACTCCCCTTTAGGACTTAACTTATCTTTATTCATTCATTCAAGTGTTAGTGTGTGTGTATACATGTGAGCACACCTTGCACATAAGCATCAATTCATTCATATTTAACTTCTCTACATGCTTAGACCTTTATTCATTACATCATACACTTTACATGCTTCATATAATAATATAAGTCCTTTAGACATTATTCATAGCATACTTCTCATAACGAGCTTCATAAAACAACTAACAAGAATAACTTCATTTAAGATATGTTCTAGCCTACTTCACATCATAGATTCATAAGGCTAACAAGAATAACATTATTATCATCATACTTAACATAAAAATCCTTAATATGCTCATTCACAATAAATTAGAAACTTCACATTTATACAATTCAAGTAAAGACCGCCACCAAGAAGGTGGACCATGCCACTAAAGAACATTTTATAGCTAAAGCGTAATCAACATAACCAACTTACCCTTTAATCCAACCTTCTATCAACTATATCATTTTACTAAATAATTAATCATAAATTAGACATTAGAGAAGTAGCTAAATATCAATAAGAACATCAGCAAACCAAAGTTCAAAGATAACAAAACTAAGCTCATTTAATCATTTCTTAAGCTAGCATTAGATGAAAAGCTTTAACATGATCTCATTGAAGTTTTAACCTTAAAATCATCAACTAACATTAGAAATATCACTATTAAGTAATTCAAAAAGTATTCATGCAAGACCCATATTTAGATTTAATGAAAAAAGAAACTAGGGTTGAAAAATCTTTTTGAAATCTTTTAGAAAGGGGCTCCTTGAATGGAAGAGAGTTCAAGGATTGATAACATAACTCACATTGATAAACACCACTGATTTTTGATGAATAAACGACCACCAACAGCCCTCCTAGCTCCTTCTTGACTTTTAGCTTCCATGGTGACTTGAGTGAATCTTCTAAGGGAGAGGGTTTTCGGGTTTAAGGAAGAGGAGTCTAAAATGAGTTATTAGGGTTTAAAAAACATTAATATATGTAAATAAACCTATAAATAACTTCCTAACTTCATAAAAGACTTTGGATGAATTTACCAAACACCTCAAGAGTTGGCAGATTTTTCACAATTTTTGAGACATTCTCCATCAACAGACCAAGTAACGGACCATTAAAGGACGGATCGTTGGTGGGTTCTTGTTGGTTGAGACTTAGGTTCATTTGTAGCCTGTCCAGATGAACCTTCAGGTTCAATCGACGCCCATGGTAGACGGGTCGTTGGTTGACCAATGGACCGTCCCTTGGGTCGTCGTTTGGTCACTGTTTTGGCAGCTTTTTGCCAAAAGGTGTGGTCCTCTTCTAGGGCCCCTCACGTGTCCTAGATGGAGTTGTACCAAAACGTTAAATCCCTAAACATAGTCTTCTAGGTATTAGTGACATCCCACATAAATTTCGATTGAAACGAACACGTAAAACTCACTCAAACACATCAAGACACACAAGCGCTATCTAAGGCACACCTTCCGAACGTCATGGACGTTTGACCTCCAAACTTAACCAAACTTAAAACAATGCCTAAGAACACTAATGTAACTATTTTTAACTTAAAATTCACTCAAGAAACGTTCACGAGGCTTTAATTCACCTTACTTTGTTTTAGGGTGTTACATTCTTCCCCACTTAGAACAACATTCGTTCTTGAATGACACCAAAACTTTAAGACCATAAAGGACTCACTTAGTATCACATAAAACATAAAAATAAAGGCCCAAACATTTACAATAAAATCACCAACAAACAAGGAGAATCATTTCACACTTTCAAATACTAGCAACACAAGCATTTCGACAAAACTTTCACATTTAAAAATCCTCTCTTATCCTTCACTTATGGAGGAACTACCTTATCCAACATTAAACATTCTCATATGCAACACTTTTGCACACATTGAAACATCAATCAAAGGCAAGACAAATTTTCTCAAAATTCAAAAATCTTACAGTGAACATCACTGTAACACTGTTAAGCATGCTTAGAATATCAAAATTTCATGTTTTGATCAATTCATCTAGAAGCCATAATCATTTGAAGTATAATACCATAAAAACTCACCCCATAACACACTGAAACCATAATTCATGAAAAATGCAATTTTCTCAAAATTTTGACTTACTTACAGTGAATTCAAAACTTCACTGTGCCACATGATTAAAATTTCAATAACGCACCTTTCAAGCAACTTTAAAAAGATGTCATGACAATATGAGAGAAAAGACCATGCTAACTTACTCCAAAGAGACTTGGTAAATTACACTAAGTGCAATGTGAGAGTAGCATCCCATACTACCACTCCTACTTAGTGACCCTTGAGGATTCTCCTGGATGAAGTACACAACATGCGACTCAACTCAATCTTACCCACTTAGGGTAAATCCGTCTTCAAGGTGTCATACTTCACAGAACAATTAGGACTCCCACAAGGTAGGGACTCACACCACCCTTAACTCATGCACATCAAGACTAAACATCAACCTTACAAGTTAAGCATAACACTCTCCTCTTAGGTTTGAAGCCTGAATAAACTCCCTTAAACACCAACTCATTCAACTCTTAGGCATCACTTAACTCAATTTCATCGAACAAAACTCCCTTACTACGTATTCATACCACATTTCCCCCTTAGTGTAACCCTACAAATGAACTTCAACCATGACACAAGAACAACTATTCAAACATTAACCACAGAAAAGGGTTGCCCTCAACTCCTACAAATCTCCACATTCTTACAACATTCCTCAAATATACACCTTAAAGCATTTCTACCATCATTGAACATAATCACAAGGTAAATCATTTGCTTTGAAAGGCAATTTATTCAATCCTTATAATTCTTATCATGCTTAGAACTACACCACCATAAATTTTCTCATCACAACACTCCCAATCTCATAAATCACACCTATCCATAAATGGCATAACATCACAATTCTCAAAACTTACTTTCTTACCTACTCTTCTAGCCACAAAACCATCATAACATCAAAACTCATCTTTTCTCTCCCTCAAACATAGAAACATCTCCCCTTCCAAGTAATCACACCTAAAAGACCACCGGACAAGGGAACACAAAAGAGAGAGGCCTTATGGAGATAAGTTCTATGGAATGATTCAAGAGTAATGAAGAAAGTGAAACTCTATCGTTCTATAGCCTCTTGTCCATGTATGTGTCGCGACTCACACCAATGACCGAGATACTACTAGACGTGGCTTGTGAGACTTTTAGACCCTAAACTATTTCCCATAACATTATGATCTGATACCAAGTCTGTCACGACCCGAAATCACCCCTTATAAGTTAGGGAGAACCCTCGTTTCGTGACTGGCCGCACTTGACCCTTTGAGATCTTGTACAAACCCTTTAATTATCGTTCATTACATAAAACATGAAAAGTAGTGCGAAATTTAAAACTTTTCACAATATTTAATAACAAATTGGTCTTTTATAAATACTTAAGAATCTTATCACCACAAGCCAACTTAAAGACACGACATAATATCTTAGAGACACGACTCTTTTTACATTAAAAAATGCATTATAAGTCTTAAATAAAAAACTAAGAAAAGGACTAGCCCTCAAATATATGAGGACATACTTTTCCTTGAGAGGAACTTCCCTAAGATTTTCCTTCTAGGCTTCAACCTTGTTTCCAAAACCTGTACTTTGATAGTATAGACAAGTATGGGGTTAGTACAAAACAATGTACTAAGTATGGCGTATGCAAAACATGCAAAAAGTGACATTTTTGTGAAATAATATTTCATGCCAAATAATTAAAACATTCATAAATTTAGAAGTAAAACTACATAAGAATATTCATTTAACACTTAGAAAAGGATTTTCATAAATTTTAACAGAAGAAGCACTATACAGTAAACACACCAAGAATTACAGTGAACTAGTTAGCATTTAGAGTGAATTCCCTTTAACTTACAGTGACTATAATGACTCTAAAATAATGAACTTCCAAAGTATTCCCAAAGGGGAAATAAGCATCATTTCCGTCAGAGTTTCCCTATGTAAGGTCATCTTCAGACACACTAAGTTAAGACATGAAGGAAGTACGCATGTGCCTCCTTCAATAGACACCAGAGCAACCCTCAAGACTGCCTCCTTTTTTGCATACTCACATCGGGAGAATAAGCACTCACTCAATGGCAACACAATAGAAGAACACCCAACAACACAACAAGATTTCCTTTTGGAAAGCCTCCTTAGTGCAATGAGTAGATGGCGTCCCATACCACTACCTACCCTAAGTAGTACACTCTTTTAGAAGACTTGGCACCAACACTCCCCTTTCGAAGGTCCTACCTAGTGCAATGGATAGATAGCGTCCCATACCACCACATAACCTATGTAGTACGTTCTTTAGGAGATTTAGTTCATTCAATTCAAATAAGACTCACTAACACTCCCCTTTCGGAATGCCTACCTAGTGCAATGGATAATTAGCGTCCCATTCCACTACCTACCCTAAGTAAAACACTCCTGTAGAAGAATAAGTACATTCATTACTTTTGTAGTAGTTTGTTTAAATGACATGGACCATGAGATCTAGACATGGAGTCCCGATATTAACCCCTATCAGATGAGGGATACTCACTTGCCCAGAATGAGGTCATTCTCTTAGCTTTTGCATGTCTTGCCCAATAGCTACACCTATGTGGGCGTATAGTAAGGGATAAGGAGATTGCTACTAAGTAACTTATTCTCTACTAACGAGGATTAATCCTCTCAAGATGTACATTGGAATACGACATCTCAACTCACAAAGTGTAACCACCTATCCTTCATATCCTCTCGGTGCTAAGCATAACTTCCCACAGATTCTAAACATTATAACTATAGGTTAAGGATAACTAGTGAACACCACATCTAAACTCACGAAGGCATTCATCCTCAAAACTATCTTAGAAAGCTCTTAGGATGTAGCTGGATTGCTACTATACACTTTATCTAAACTCACGACGAGTGTTCACCCCACAGATCCCCTTTATGACTTAACTTTGATTTATTCATTCATTAAAGTGTGAGTATGTGTACATGTGAGCACACCTTGCACATAAGCATCAATTCATTTACATTTAACTCCTATACATTCTTAGACCTTCATTCATCACATCACGCACATTACACACTTCAAATAATCATTATAAGTCTTTTAGACATAATCCTTAGCATACTTCTCATAACGAGCTTCATAAAACAACTAATAAGAATAACTTCATTTAAGCATACACTATAGCCTACTTCACATCATAACTTTATAAGACACATTGAAAAAGAATAACATTATTATCATCATACTTTACATAACAAGCCTTAGTAGCCTCATTCAGAATAAACTAGTAACATAACATTCATACAATTCAAGTAAACACCACCATTAAGAAGGTGGACCATACAACTCAAGAGCATTTTATAACTAAAGTTTAATCAATATAATCAACTTACCCTTTAATCCAAGATTCCATCACCTATATCGTTTTACTGTATAATTAATAATAAATTAGCCTTTAGGGCAATATCTAAACATCAATAACAACATAAGGAAACCAAAGTTCAAAGGTTACAAAACTAAGCTCATTTAACCCATTTCTTAAGCCAACATTAGATGAAAAGCTTTAACATGATTTCATTGAAGTTTTAACCATAAAATCATCAACTAACATTAGAAACATCATTATTAAGTCATTCAAAATGTTTTCATGCAATACCTATATTTAGATTTGAATATGGAAGAAACTAGCGTTGAAATCTCTTTTTGAAATCTTTTAGAAAGGCGCTCCTTGAATGGAAGAGAGTTCAAGGATTGATACCTTACCTCACATTTAAGGAACACCAGTGATTTTTGATGAAGAAACTATACCATTCCAGGAAATGTACATGTTTAGTGAAGAGCCTAGTAAATTTTTAAGAATGTGTATTGGGGTACTTGGCATCCCATTGCCCAATAGTGAGAAATATTGGGCATATTATAGAATATTGGATTAAGTGTGTTAGCAAATTTATATGTATACACCAGTATTTAAAATATAATCTAAGATTGTTTAAGAAATGTACCTGCACTGAAGACCCTAAGCTAATATTATTGAATCTCAACTTAACCCATTATGTACTAGGCATCCAAGTGTCAAGCTTAGGTACCATGGCACATGACCACTTAAAATGATCATGTAGATTATGCAGTGCCAAAGGACATAGTGAAGATCTTTGGGACAATAAGTAAACATTCCAAGTGAACCTTCCAGAATAGTTAGTTACGAAAGAACACACAACACATGTGCAACCGGCCAAGAGACAAGCTTACCAATTCAGTTAGAGCAGTTAGGGACAGGCGCGCATCCGGGTCAGCCCACGTGGGGCCAAGCTCCCTAACCGGTCCAAGACTCTAAATAACTGACCTAGATAGCTAACATACCTAGGACAAATAAAAAATGACTAAGGTACCCGAAAACCTAAGACCTAACTGGGTGACATTAAGACAAGTAACAAAATAAGAAAAATCGTAGTGCCTAACCTAGGATAGTCTAAATGGTTGATTATGGTCCTAACAACTTAGGGGTAATTTAGTAATTTTTAAAGGTTACTTAATTAATAATTTAATTGGTCAAATCGAAACCACTATGCAATTTCCAAATTTTTGTTAAGTGAAGTGTTTATCTAATTCTAGTAAATATAGGAGGGGCATTTTGGTAATTAGCTAATTTAGTTATTTTAATTAAATTATATTGTCTAAGTTGAATTATTTAACATTCAGTTCCTAAAGACTTAGACTCACGTTATTCATCAAAAACCCTAAGACTGAAAATTAGTGAGAAAACGTAAGAAACCCTAGGCGATTTCAAGCAAGTTCTTCAAGGTTTTCATGTGAAGTGCAAGGTGATCATCGTAGATTGAATTCTACAGTAAGGTATGGGTTTTCTATCCCTGAATTCTTTATCCAAGAGGCTTTCAAACATTTTGAAATAAAGAATATCCAAACTAGGGTTGTTCCCAATGAATCGCATGTTCATCTCCCTAGTGTTCCCGATATCCAATTCTTGTAATTGGTATGATGTAAATTTTGAGCATGTTGTTTGTATGTGGTGTTAAAAGATTATTATATATATGTTTCCATGATTATAATGTCGAATTAAACCTACATGTTAGATCCGCATACGTAGGGTGTTATCTACATGAATGTTCAATGTTATAATGCCTACTTGTGTTCGAGAAGATGAAATTGTTATAAGTTGTTCATTGAATTGTTTCATATGCTAATCAAAGGTTAAAAGTTGACTTGTTTATCATGATAGATTAGTATAATGTATTTATGAAATGATTGGCTAGTGATAATGTTAAAACAAGTATCTAGTGAAATTGTGATTTATGCCAACAAATTGGCTAGCAAAACCATGTCCAATCATATTACTTCTAGATCATGTAAAGTCATACCAATCTAGACATCAATGAACTCATAACATAGGGTATACCAATCAATGGGACAAGTCCCAACATACTCTATCCACACGAACTTGTGAATGTAATAACATTGAATAAGTATTTGTAACTTTCATAAAGAATTGTACGAAACTGCCAATAAACGTTGAACAAGTTAAGGTGAGTAATGAAATAACTAAAAGCTTAGGTTATGAAATTGACCTAATATAGAGAGTCAAAAGAAGTGAGACAAGTCTCAATTACATTCAATCAATTATGTCAAAAATATTCACACAAGAGGGTGCTAGAGTCTGTGAGACAAGTATCACTCGCACCATGATGAGAATATAAGACTGAAGTTCATATTCGTCAAGCAAAGAAAGGGATGACCAGTCATCCATAGAGTTAAGTAAACCTCATAACTAGAAGAATGCTTCCATAATATTTGAGTCAACTCTAAGAGATAATAAAGTAAAATAGATCTGAGCTTAGAACCGATAGACTAGCAATGAGCTAGTGCCAGCACATGTAAGCCTCATGAGACGAGATCACCACCCAGGTGCCAGGTTCTTTGTGTGTCTCCTAGTCTTCGAACTATGTTTGCCAGCATAGGGGAACTAGCTAGTGGATGCCTCCCCCTAAAAATGCTAGTCAGTTTGGTTTCACTTTGGCCGGTGATTCCACCTCTTTTCGATGTAGGGAAGACACCGGATTTCATGTTTAGCTCACATGATCTATGTCGGTTAAAGCTCAGGAAAATATTTGGTTCACTTTATCTGTGAGCCCCTCTTTTCGGTGTGGGAAAGACACTGATTTGGTTTCACTTTAGCCCGTGAACCCCCCATTTTTGGTGTGGAGTAGACACTGGACTTGGTTCACCTTAATCGGTGAACCACCCCTTTTCGGTGTGGGGGAGACACTGGATTTCATGTTAGCTCGTATGATTTACTTCTGTTAATGCTAAATAATTCTTTAAAGAAAGTAAGAATGAATGAAAGTAGCCTGTTCACAGTGAACAACAGATCAAAGAATTAGAAACTTAAGTTCAAAGTGAGCTAAGTAAGTAAGAGCTTAAGAATTTCAATCACCGACGATTGATTAAAATGAAGTCTTAACAAGTTAGTGGTTTATGCCAATATTGGAGTATGAATATATGCCTCAAAGATGCATATATTAAGTTAACAACCAATAAATGGGGATAGCCAATAAAGATTGGCTTATAAATACATTCATGCCCAATTTAATAAGAATGGAAAATATAACTTGTAAGTAGGAAAGCCAAATAATTTACTTAGTCTTTTGAATTACTTACTCGATTCATTGTAGGTATGGGACTACAACGAATCATTGCACTTGTAAGTAAAACATAAGACCAAAGGAGGTCAATGAACTACACAACAGAAAGAATAAAATAAACTGAAAAATAAACTAAGGTTGGAGGGAAGACCTCTCGGCCTAAGGGACAAAATTTCTTAAGTTTTGTAAGTTGTTCTAAAATTATGTTCATGTTTCCAAGGTCTTATGTTCATATAGAAAATGAGTTGTATGCCTTAATTGCATGAGAACATGTCATTTTCATAGCATGAATTAGAAATAACGATTTAAGAAAGTAAAGTGACTTAACTTTTAAGAAACAATATGTCGATTTAGGAAGAGCTTTCCTTGATCATGCATAGTCCTTATGTGTTTATGTGCATATACACATATTTCGTACAAGTGTGTACTAACCCACATATTATTACTATTTTTGGGTGCAGGTTCTAGAGAAGATTGAAGATTTGACGATACAGTTTGGATTAGCGATCTCCAGACTTTGGTAGGTCCTCTTGAGTTCGAGGTTGCTACTCTTTATTATTATAGCTTTAGTACAATAGACATAGCTGGTGGATGTAGTTCCTAGCATTTCGTTTCAAACATTTGTTCAAGCATTTGTAATAACGCAGATTGACATACTATATTTATTATTATGATTCTCTATTTCGATTGTTTAGTCTTTAATAGATGGTTGCTTTAGTTTGAGCTTATCAGAAAATATCACTCTTATGCAGTATCATATGAAGTGTATGTACACTTCATTAAGTATTAAAAAGTTTTAAATTTTCCGCAAACTTAACTGCATGATTGTGATAAAAGCTAAGAAGAGTCTTGTCTGCGACCTCTAAGAGGTCAATGACATCGGTTGCATGCAGATTCAAAAATCCGGGTGTGACAGAAACGACCACCAAAAACCCTCCTAGTTCTTTCTTGACTTCTAGCTTCCGTGATGACTTGAGAGAGTCTTCTAAGGGATAGGGGTTTTCGGTTTTTGGAAGAGGAGTCTAAAATGAGGTCTTAGGGTTTGAAACACTTTAATACACCTAAATAACCCTAAAAATAACTTCCTAGGTTCATAAAAGAGTTGGGGTGAATTTACCAGACACCCCAAGACTTGCCAGATTTTTCATAGCTTTTGCGACAGTATCCATCAACGGACCCACCAATGGACTGTTTGTTAAATGACGGACTGTTGGTGGGGTATCGTTGGTTGAGACATAGCTCCATTTAGAACCTGGCCAGCAGAACCTTCAGGTCCAATCTACACCCATGGTCGACAGGCCATTGGTTGACCAACGGGCCGTCCCTTGGGTCGTCGTTTGGTCACTATTTTGGCAGCTTGTTGCCAAGAGGTGGTGTCCAATTCATGGCCCCTCGTGGGTCCTAGATGGATTCGTACCCGAACGTTAAACCCCTATACATAGTCATCTAGGTCTTAGGAATTTCCACATCAAATTTGATTAGAACGAACACGTAAAACTCACTCAAACACATTAAGACACAAAAGCGCTATTTAAGGCACACCTTCTGCAAGTCATGGACGTTTGACCTTCACACTTAACCAAAGTTCACACACTGCCTAAGAACACTAATGTAACTATTCACTGAAAAAACGTTCACGAGGCCCTAGTTCACCTTAGTTCATTTAAGGGCATTACAACAAAATGGTCGATATGCACTATGGCCCTTGTGCCAAGCAAATAGGAGCAAAATTTCTCGAATGAAAACATCACTGCAAGAAGGTCATGTTGAGTTACCATATAATTCTTCTGAGCTTTGTTCATGGCTTTACTTGCATTGTGGATGGGGTCAAGGATTTTATCCCTTCTCTGTCCCAATACCACTCCAAGTGCAACCCCACTCGTATCACACATCACCTCAAATGGCTCATTCCAATCTGGTTAAATAATAATGGGCGCAAACACTAACTTCTCTTTCAACTCTCCAAATGCCTTTAAACATTATTCATCGAAATAGAACTTATAATCCTTCTCAAGTAGTTTGCATAAAGGATGTACAATTTTTGAAAAATCCATAATAAACCTCCTACAAAAACTAGCATGCCCAAGAAAAATTCTCACACCCTTGACGGAGATGGTTGGAGGAAGCTTCTCTATTACTTCCATTTTAGCTTGATCAACCTCTATCCCCTTCTCAGAGATGCAATGGCCAAACATATTGCCTTCTTTCACAACACAGTGACATTTATCCAAATTTAGCACCAAATTACAATCCTCACACCTCTTAAGCACCTCAACCAAATTACTCAAACACCGATCAAAGGATTCTCCCATATAGAAAAGTCCTCCATGAACACCTTAATAGTGTCTTCCACCATATCAGAGAATATCAACATCATACAATGCTAAAGGGTTGCCGGTGCATTACATAACCCAAATGACATCGTTTTTAATGCAAAAGTCCCATAAGGTGGTCTTTTCTTTATATTTTGGGGCGATAGAGATCTATTTCTACCACGAATAGCCATCAAGAAAGCAATCAAACCTTTCCCTGCATGTTTGTCTAATATCGGATCCATAAAGGGAATGGGGAAATGGTCCTTTTTTCCATCCATTCAACTTCCGGTAGTCCATGCAAATTCTCCATCCAGTCACTAGCTGCATTGGAACAAGATCGTTAAGTTCATTAGGTACCACCGTCATCCTCCCATTTGTAACACCTTGAAAATCCAAGACACATTTTAAGCCTAATATAGGTGTCATAAAATATAAGTACTTTTTATAAGTCCAATTCGAGGTTTAAGAATCAAAACGTCCAAGAACGTCCATGACGTCAGTGAATTTGGTTCAAAGGGATGTTAGTGTGCCTTAGCCTATTTGACTAACTTTTAGGACTTGGAAATGTACGAAATTTGTGGAAATGTAGATAATAGGTGTTTGAGTTGTTTCATGGTTGAAACATCCGGGTAATACTCTCCAAGGAAAAACCAAGGGACCTTGAGGAGGACCCTTGTAGTTTGATGCAACAATGCCTGGCAGTGTGGATCAACGAGACAGAAAATGGGCCGTGTATGGATTGATAGGGCGTCGATGCCACCGTCGTCCCACACTTAGAAAATTGGAGGAATAACCTCGCCTGCACAGTCTCTGACAAGGGCTATGGGGTGCAGGACGGGGGGGGGGG
>NC_028641.1:62139343-62177227 GCF_001406875.1 Solanum pennellii
GGGGGGGGGGGGGGGGGGAGGATGTCCGTCGACTCACAGACGGCCCTTAAGCGGGGTCTTGTCTGTGAGTGCCCTAAGTTGCTGCACATTTTTAATTCAGTTTATTTAATTAATTAGTTGTTTTAGGGGTTAGTTGGTCATTAAAGGGAGACTAATTAAATTTTTTAAGTCCCACTATAAATACCCTCTACCCTCATTAACCTAAAGACAAATCACAAATAAACTCTCTTCCTTCTCTCTTATTTCTCTCTCTACTTGAACTCCCATTGAAAACTAGCAAGGATTAGGGTTTTGGGATTGGAAAGGGATGAATGAACCATCAAATTGTTGCCAAACATTAAGGTATGGGTTCTATTAACCTTTGAGACTTTTTCCTCAAGGTGTTCCTTCAAAATAGATTTCAAAAGTTGAGTTTTCTCATGGGTTTTATTCAACTAAAAAATTGAAGTCATGGATTGAGTTGTTAATGATTTCTTAGGGTTATATTGAGTATATTTACATGTAATTCAACTTTTTTATGGTAATTTTTGGTGTTTTGGTCTAAATTGAAGAATATGATCCTCCATCCCTAACCTGAGGTAGTGATCTTGACCCATATTGTATTGTGATCATTCAATTGAGTTGGTTGTTGATTTGATTACTATCCTATGGTGTTATTATGAATAAATTAAGATGAATTATAGGTCTATCATGTTAGTTATTTAGATGTGGCTTAGGCTACAAATTGTAATATTATATTAGCCTATATGTCTCGTCTTAAGTTGTGATCTAGCTTTGAATTGTGTTACGGAGATGCAATTGGTCTTTTTATCCTATGTTATCATTGTGTGGTGATTGACTCGCCAATTGTATTGAGTTATGGGTTTATGGTAAGACCTTAATGATAGGCTATGAGGAAGACTTGGTATGTCTTAGATTCTCTATCTTTACTTCCAATTGTGATTAATTGTTGTCAAGTCATGATATTATATTGGAGTATGCCTTATACTAGGATTATAGGGTGGAATAATGTTTAATTGAAATGTCTTGACTATGTTGTGAGATTCATTAAGGTGTATGTGATATAACAATGGTGAAAACTATGAATGTGCCTTGATATGCTATGAAATGCTAATGTGTTAACCTCTTTTATGTGAATTGTGATGAAAGGACTTATACTCATATAATTTTTATTGAGCTATTCATGATGATGATTATACATGGGGTAGACCCTATGGGTTAAACTACGTTATGATCGATACTTAAAGGCTTAAAGAAATTTCAATAAAGGCACTTAGCTTAGCACCGAGTTAACTTGACAATGGGAGGTGATGACTTCTCGAAGAGGAAGATTTGCCCTATTGTTCTACATGAGATGTTGACTTCCCAAAGAGGAATACTCATCCAATGTTTTTCCATGAGAGAAGGCCCCAACTACCAAGTGATATCAAGAAGGAATATTTTATCTCTTAGTTATTGAACTATGTTGACCCCATATGAATACTAGCTAGCTGATCCACCTAGAAAGTTACGTTTGTGTTTGGTTCTAGTTTTGCCGGTAGACTACCTTCCATCGGTGTAAGGGTTTTCAACACCATATTGCACATTTATCTCATGTGGTCTATGTCAGGTAAGGCAAGTGTTCCCTAAAATTAAATAAAGGGATGAAGTATAAGATAACTAAGTTGACTTGAGAGGTTTAACTTAGCCTAGGTAGGGGTATGAGACTCTACGTATGCCTACACTAGTTGACTTTGATGGAATATTTAGGATGTTGATATTATGTAGGTATATGATAATTATGCATGTGATGATAATATGTTGATGCTACGATGTAAATGTCTATATACAATGATGATTATCCACTTGATATATGTAGTTGGACTATATAGTTAAAGTTGGACATCAGTTATGTTTTCTTTTTGAGTTTACTTGGTTGGGCAAGGTTATGGGGCTTTGCTTGATCATTGCACTTGTTGAATTGATAAGGATTCTTTAGTAGTTGTCTTTCTTATTATGATATAATTGAATCTTATTCATTCCGTTATATTATTCCTTGATGTTAGAGTTGTAGTAAATCATAGTTTTCAAGTATGTTGGGATAAGAATTACTTTTTGAGATAGTAAGCATGTTTGGTTGGTTGATATGATTAACTTGACGTTGCATTAGGTCCCTAAAGAGGTAAATGGAATGTTTTTACTAAAAAGTCCCCTTTAGCATATTTTGCTTGTGTATGTGCATAAGATCCCATACTTAGTACATGTGGAGTACTAACCCCTTTTTCTTCGCTTTTCCTAAACGTTTTAGGTTCCGGTTGTTGAGGAGTTTGGAAGACGACATTGTTGAAGGCTTGGATTCATCCTTTCATCCAAGTGGGGTAGGTCCTCAACTTTCGAGGGCAATGCCATCATCTAGCTTACGAATTTTGTTATGAGCTTATTGACTCTTTCATTCCTTTCCTTTTTAATTGAGTATTGTACTTTCCAATGACCTATACATGTTCTTGTTGGATTGATGTAAGGGCTATGCCCATATTGTGATATTCGTTTAGATGGTATGAGATGAGACAATCATTGAGACTATTTCTATATTTTATGTATATGTATGTGCTATAAAAGTAGAAAGCTATGTAACCTTCCTATACGAAGGGTCAATGTATACTCGATATGAATATATATTATGTGTATGTAGAGGTCTATGTAAACCTCCAAGTTGTGATAATGAAAGTTTTAAATTTTTCCTTATTTACAACCTATAAATGTAATGACTTGAGACTAAGAGGCTAGTGTTAGTTCTTAAAAAGGACGACGATGTCGATTACGTCTAGGGGGTGAACGTGGATGTGACAAACTTGTATCAGAGCATGAGGTAGAATATCGTTGAGTTATGTCTCTCTCTACCATGTCTATGTTGGTTTGTATTCATAATTGTGAAGCACGCCACACTTATTAGTAGGGACCTATATGATGCTTACGAATCACTCTCTTTCTTGGGAAATCTTATATCTTGCCACTAGAGTATACTTATGGTGAGGTTTTGCATCTAATATTATTGTTGTGCTTTTAGGAAGCATGAAAACTAGAAGCAATAAAGCTCGAAGACTTGAGGAGGAAGTAGCTAATTCGGGAGCTCCTCCTCATGGTGAGAAAGTTCCTCTACTTGAAGAAGATTCTAATGTGGAGCAAGCCTCGGCTAACCCTCCACCTATGGCGGAGGCTGAAATTTGGGCTATTTTTGCTCAAATGTCCCATGCCATGACTACTCAAGCACAAACCGCGACGATTCAAGCCCAAGCTATGATGGCCCAACCCAATCGTGGGATTGCTCCCCGTCCTCATCAACAAGTCACTACTATGGCTTCCGGTCTAAGGGACATCACTCAAATGAACCATCTTACTTTCTATGGTTCTAAGGTTGATGAAGACTCCAAAGAATTCATTGATGAGGTCTACAACATCCTATATGCTATGGGGGTGTCTTCAAGTGGGAAGGCCGAGTTTTCCACATACCAACTCAAGGATGTGGCTCAAACATGGTATGTGCAATGGATGGATAATAGGCCATTGAGGGGAGGTCTGGTGACTTGGGAGATCTTTAAGGCGACTTTTCTAGATCGGTTCTTCCCTAGAGAATGGGGGAGGAAAAAGTGATGGAGTTCATAAATCTTTGCCAAGGAGGAAAGAGTGTCCATGAGTACTTTTTGGAATTCATTAAGTTGTCCAAATATGCTCCTTCTTTGGCCATCGATCCTAGAGACCAAATGAGCTGTTTTGTGACACGGGTGTCGGAAGACTCACAAGAGGAGTGCCAATCGTCCATGCTACAAGACAACATGAACAATTCCCGTCTTATAGTGTATGCAAGAAGGGTTGAGGAGGCAAGGGCTAAGAAAAAAAGTAGAGATGCTAAGAAAGCATGGTCATTTGTTGAAGGTTCTTCAAAGAATAGGCTTGAGATACAAGACAAGCCTAGATTTAAGAAGATGGTTTCTAATCAAGTCCCTTCCAAGTTCCCAAAATCTAGGGGTGATAGGTTATCTAACCCTAAATTCAAGAGGGGAAAAAGTACTAATTCGCCAAATTAGAAGCCTACATTTGCCAAGTTTGTAAAGGGTCATGCTGGTGCGTGTTTGGTAGGAAAGGGGAATTTCTTTAGTTGTGGAAAGAGTGGTCACAAGATGAGAGATTGTCCAAACTTTGAGAGTCAAGACAAGGGTAGTGGACAAGCTCAAGCAAGTTGTTCGAGTGATGCTCCAAAGAATAACCGCTTCTATTCTCTCCTCTCTAGGAGTGAGCAAGAGACCTCTCTCGATGTGGTGACCGGTATGTTGAAAGTTTTCTCTTTTGATGTATATGCCTAACTTGATCCCGATGCTACTTTATCATTTGTTACACCTCTACTAGCTAAAAAGTTTGATATTTTACCCAATATTTTACATGAACCTTTTATAGTGTCTACTCCGGTGGGTGAGTCGGTTATTGCAAAAATGGTGTATAGAAATTGTCCAATATAGTTTTTATGTTGATCTAGTAGAACTAGATTTGCTTGATTTTGATATTATATTGGGTATGGATCGGTTGCATGCATGTTTTGCATCAATTGATTTTACTACAAGAGTGGTGAGGTTTAACTTCCCAAATGAACTCGTTGTTGAGAGGAAGGGGGAAAATTCTATTCCTAGAGGTCGTATTATTTCTTCTCTAAAAACACGCAAAATGATCTCAAAAGGCTGTCTATATCGTATAGTAAAAGTCCAAGATCTAGACTCCAAAGTCCCTCCTATCGAGTCGGTACCAGTAGTGAGTGAGTTTCTAGAGGTCTTCCCTAATGACATTCCCAGTATTCCTCCCTAAAACATTGGCAATGATTTTCTACCGGATACAAATCCAATATCAATTCCTCCTTATTGGATGGCTTCGGACGAGTTGAAGGAATTGAAGGCTCAACTCAAGGATTTACTAGATAAGGGTTTTATAAGGCCTAGTATATCTCCGTGGGGTGCTCCGATTTTTGTTTGTGAAGAAGAAAGATGGGTCCTTGAGAATGTGTTTTGATTACCGCCAACTCAACTAGGTTTTCATTAAGAATAAATACCCTCTCCCTCGGATTGATGACTAGTTTGATCAACTCCAAGGGCCGAGTTACTTTTCAAAAATTGACTTGAGATCGGGGTATCACCAACTTAGGGTGAGAGGTGAGGATATACTAGAGATGGACTTTCGAACTAGGTATGGGCACTATAAGTTATTGTCATGAATTTTGATATCACTAATGCTCCAGCGGCATTTATGGACGTAATGAATAGAGTATTTCCTAATTACCTAGATTCATTTGTCGTTCTTTTCATTTACGATATCAGGGTATATTCAAAGAATGAGGATGATCATGTGGGTCATTTGACGTTAGTATTGCAAACCATTACAGAACATCAATTATATGATAATTATACCATGTGTGAATTTTGGTTATGATCGGTGACATTTCTTGGGCACATCATCTATATTGAGGGATTTGAGGTAGACCCAAGTAAAATTGAAGCGGTTAAAAATTGGCCTAGACCATTGACTCCAACCGGCATTAGGAGTTTCTTGGGTCTAGCGAGTAATTATTAGAGGTTAATAGATGGTTTTGCGTCTATTGCGTCTCCTTTGACTACTTTGACCCAAAAGAGTAAGAAGTTTGAGTGGTCGGAGGCATGTGAGAAAAGTTTTCAATTGTTTAAAGATAGGCTCACTTCCGCTTTAGTGATGACTTTACCAGATAGTTCAAAGGGCTTTGTAGTGTATTGTGACGCATTTCGAGTTGGTTTGGGGGTGTGTGCTTATGCAACACGGTAATGTGATAGCCCATGCCTCTAGACAACTTAAGGTACATGAGAGGAACTATCCACTCATGACATTGAATTAGTGGCTATAGTGTTTGATTTGAAAATTTAGAGACATTACTTGTTTGCGGTTCATGTTGACATCTTTACCGATCATAAGAGTCTCCACTATTTGTTCACCCAAAAGGAGTTGAATCTCCGACAAAGAAGATTGCTAGAATTGTTGAAAGATTATGATATGAGTGTCCTTTATCACCCCGGCAAGGATAATGTAGTTACGGATGCCCTATGTCGTATGACTATGGGTAGTGCATCCCATCCTGACGAAGCAAAGAAGGACCTAGCAGTGGAAATAAGGTACTATAGTTCATCATAACTCTGAGTCATGTCTAGTGGTTGAGGTGAATTCCAAACAACACCTTGATTTAGCCTTAAAGGAGTTGAAAGAATCGGTTCTCTGCAAGTTGAATGAATCATTCTCCTAAGGGGGGGATGTTGTGTTAAGGTACCAGGGGAGATTATGTATTCCCGGTGTAGATGGTTTGAGGGATCGGATCCTATAAAAATCACATGGGTCCCCGCTACACAATTCACCCATTTTGACAAAAATGTATCATCATCTAAGGGAGATATATTGGTGGGAAGGTCTAAAAAGGGACATAGCAGAGTTTGTCGCTATGTGTCCGAATTGTCAACAAGTACATGCCCAACACCTAAAGCCAGTTGGCTTACTACAAGATATCTAAATTTGTACCTGAAAGTGGAAGATATCAATATGGACTTTGTAGTAGGTTTACCTCAAACTCAAAAGTCATATGATTCCATATGGGTGGTTGTGGATCGATTGACTAAGTCTGCTCGCTTTATCCCCGTCAAATCTACATAGTCAATGAAGGATTATGAAAAAATCTTCCTAGATGAGATTGTGTGCCTCCATGGCATTCCTTTATCCATAATATTGTATCGGGGCGCACAATTCACATCTAGATTTTGGATGTCATTCAAAAAAAGGTTTGGTACTACGGTGAAGTTGAGCACCGCTTTTCATTCCCTAACGGATGGTCAAGCAGAGTGTACTATAAAAACCCCTGAAGATATGCTTAGGGTGTGCATCATTGATTTTATAGGGAGTTGGGATAGACATTTACCTTTGGTGGAGTTTGCCTACAAAAATAGTTTTCATTCATCCATTTCCATGTCTCCCTATGATGCTTTGTATGGTAGGAGGTGTAGGTCTCTTATTGGATGGTTTGAAGTGGGTGAGACATCGTTTCTTGGTCTCGACTTTATTTATAAAACTCTGGAAAAGGTTCATATAATAAGGAACCTGTTGCAAACGGCCTATAGTTGGCAAAAGTCTTATGCCGATCATAGGAGAAGGGATTAGGAGTTTGAAGAAGGTTATATGGAGTATTTAAAAATTTCACAAATGAAAGGGTGGTTATATTTTGAAAGAAGGATATATTTAGTCCTCGTTATGTGGGTCCTTATGAAATCTTGCAAAAGGTTGGTATGGTTGCCTATGAATTAAAACTTCTTAGTGAATTGGCTTTGGTTAATACGGTTTTCCATGTTTCTATGTTGAAAAATTGTATCGGTGATCTCGAGTCCATTATTCCTATTGAGAGTCTTGGTGTCAAGGATAACCTCTCTTATGAGGAAGTTACAGTTTAAATTTTTTAAAGGCAAGTCAAGAAGTTGAGGAACAAAGAGGTAGTTTCCGTAAAGGTGTTATGGAAAAATCATCTAGTTGAGGGTGCCAAATGGGAGTCCGAGGCCGATATGAAGTCCCGTTACCCTTATCTTTTTGAAAATTATGGTTAGTCATTCTTTTTAATAATATAAATATGACTAGAAATCGATGTTTCTTGATTTTTTTGTGAAGTTTTGCAATTATTCATATTTGAAAACCTTACAGTGAAGTTACTGTAGAATTTCTCTTAAAACTTGAAATTTTGCTTTTTGCTTGTTTTAAGTTATGTTGTACATTTTTATATGGTTAGTCTTTATGAAATGATAGGTACTTTGTGTTAATTGACTTATGTAATTTATGTTGAGCTTATAAGTGTTGTGAGAAGGAAATAATGCCTTATGATGAAGTGTTTTGAGCCTTATCTGTGGTAATATGAGTTTTGATATTTTCCTTGTTGAAATAATATGATTTATGTTCATTGGATGGGATGCTAGTCTTGATTTTATTCCTTCTTTTGAAAGAATTTTAGTGTCATTCGGGGACAAATTATCCTAAGGGGGGGGATAATGTAACACCTTGAAAAGACACATTGTAAGCCTAACGAAGGTTTCCTAAAGTCTAAGTACTATTTCTAAGTACAATCACAATAAATATAGGTCATTTATGAGGTTTATGAACCAAAATGTCCAAGAACGTCCGGGAAGTTGGTTCAAAGGAATGTTTGTGTTCCTTGGCCTATTTGACTACTTTTTAGGAGTTGAAAATGTACGGAAATTTTTGGAAAGGTAGTAAATAGGTGTTTGAGTTGTTTCATGGTTGAAACGTCCGGGTAGGACTCCCCAAGAACAAACCAAGGGACCTTGAAGAGGGCCTTTGTAGTTTGATGCAACACTGCCTGGCAGTGTGGATCAACGGGACAGAAAACGGGCCGTGTGTGGATTGACGGGGAGTCGATGCCACCGTAGTCCCACACTTAAACAATTGGAGGAATCCCCTCGCCTTCACAATATCTGACCAAGGCGATGGGGTGCAGGACAGAGGGGAGGATGTCCGTCGACTCACAGACGGCCCTTAAGCGGGCTCTCGTCTGTGAGGGTCCTAAGTTGCTGCACATTTTTAATTCAGCTTATTTAATTAGTTAGGTGGTTTAGGGGATAGTTGTTCATTAAAGGGACACTAATTAAGTAGATTAAGTCCCACTATTAATACCCTCAACCCTCATTAACCTAAAGACAACTTACAAATAAACTCTCTTCCTTTTCTCTTATTGCTCACTCTACTTGAACTCAGCATTGAAGACTAGCAAGGATTAGGGTTAGGGTGTTGGAAAGGGATGAATTCACCATCAAATTGTTGCCAAACGTTAAAGTATGGGTTCTATTCACCTTTGAGAATTTTTCCTTGAGGGGTTCCTTAAAAAAATTTCAAAAGTTGAGTTTTCTCATGGGTTTCATTCAATTACGAAATTGATGTTATGGATTAAGTTGTTAATGAATTCTTACGGTTATATTGATTATATTAACATGTAATTCAACTTGTTTATGGTAATTATTGATAGTTTTGTCTTAATTGAAGAATATGATCCTCCATCCCTAACCCTAGGTAGTGATCTTGACCTTTATTGTATCGTGATCATTCAATTGAGTTGGTTGTTCATTTGATTACTATCCCATGGTGTTATTATGATTAAATTAAGATGAATTATAGGTATATCATTATATTTCTAATATGTGATTTAGGTTATCAACTGTAATGTTAAATTAGCTTATGTATCTTGTCTTAAGTTATGATCTAATGGTGAATTGTGTTATGGAGATCAATTGGCCTTGTTATATTATTGGTTATCATTGTGTGATGATGTTACTCACCAAATTGGCTTGAGTTATATGTTGATGGTAAGACCTTGATGATAGGCTATGAGGAAGACTTGTTAAGTCTTAGAATCTCAATCTTTACTTCCAGTTGTGATTAATTGTTGTTAAGTCATTTTATTACATTTGAGTATGCCTTATACTAGGATTATAGGGTGGTATTGATGTTTAATTGAAATGGCTTGACTATGTTGTGAGGTTGATTAAGGTGTATGTGATGTAAGTATGGTGAAAACTATCAATGTGCCTTGATATGCTATGAAATACTAATGTGTTAACCTCATTCATATGAATTGGGATGAAAGGACTTATACTCATACAATTGTGATTGAGATATTGATGATTTTGATTATACAAGGGGTAGACTATGGACTAAAATAATTTATGATCGATAATTAAAGGCTTAAAGATATTTCAATAAAGGGACTTAGCTTAGCACCTAGTGAACTTGATAATGGGAGGTGGTGACTTCCCAAAGAGGAATATTCATCCAATGGATTCCCATGAGAGGAGGCCCCAACTACCAAGTGGTATCAAGAGGGAATATACTATCTTTTAGTTCTTGAACTAAGGCCCACACTACCAAGTCGTATCAAAAGGGAATATACTATCACTTAGTTTTTGAACTATGTTGCCTCAATAGGAAGACTAGCTAGTGGATCAACCTAGAAATCTATGTAGTGTTTGGTTCTACATTGGCAGGTAGACCACTTCCATTGGTGTAAGAGTTTACAACACCGAATTCCACACTTAGCTTATGTCGTGTATGTACGTTAAGGCAAGTGTTCCCTAAAGTAAAATAAAGTAATGAAGTATAAACTACCTAAGGTGACTTGAGAGGTTTACCTTAGCCTAGATAGGGGTATGAGACTCTACCTATCCCTTGCACTAGTTTACTTTGATGGAAGCGTTAGGAAGTTGATATTATGTAAACGTATGATAATGTTGTATATGGTGATAATATGTTGATGCTACAATGTAAATGTCTATATATAATGATGATTATCCTCTTGATATATGTAGTTGAACTATATTGTTAAAGTTGGACATTGGTTATGTTTTCTTGTTGAGGTTACTTGGTTGGGCAAGGTTATGGGACTTTTCTTAATCATTGAACTTGTTAACTTCATAATGATTCATGAGTAGTTGTCTTGCTTATGATGATATTATTGAATAGTATTCATTCTTGTGATATTATTCCTTGATGTTAGGGTTGTAGTAAATCATGGTTTTCAAGTATATTGGGATAGTATTACTTGTTAAGATAGTAAGCATGTTTGGTTGGTTGATATGAATTACTTGACTTTACATTACTTGGTTGGATTGATGTAAGGTCTCTGCCCATATTTTTATATTCGTTTAGATGGTATGAGATGAGACAATCATTGAGACTATTTCTATATTTTACGTATATGTATGTGCAATAAAAGTAGAAGGCTATGTAACCTTCCTATACGAAGGGTCTATGTATAGTGGATATGAATATATATTATGTGTATGTACAGGTCTATGTAAACCGCCAAGCAGTGATAATGAATGTTTTAAATTTTTCCACATTTTTCAACTGATGAATGTCTTGACATGTGACTAAGAGGTAGTCTTAGTCTTTAAAAAGGACGATGACACCGGTTGAGTCTAAGAGGTAAACCCTGATGTTACACTTTTTTTGGGTACACGCTGAACAAGACACACCCAACTATTGTCCCCAATAGGATAAATAAATCAAGTATCCAACCAGTTGATAATCTCCTTTTTCACTACTTCTTGCATAGGTGGATTAAACCTTCGTTGGTGCTCAATACTCGATTTGTGATCGGGCATGAGTTGGATTTTTTGGGAATATATATCGTGAGGGATCGCCATAATGTCTGCAATAATCGAACCAATGGCTCGCTTAAACTTTTTCAATACCGCCACTAAGTCATATACTTGTTCTTCATTCAAATCTGCTGCAATTATCACCGGAAAATTGTCATCTCTACCCAAGAATACATACCTCAGATAGGGTGATAGAGCATTAAGCTCTAATTTTTGGGCCTCCTCAGAAGTTGGTTTTGATGGTGGGGACTCGCGATGCTTCATATCTAACTTTAATTTCTTCGGCTTTGAATGATATTCATTTTGTTCAGGTGCATTCACAAAAGAATAATACTCTTCAATACCATCAGTATCAAAATTCATGATAACTTCCGCTAGTGACTTGACACCTAGTCGCTCTTAAATTTCCACTTCAGATTCATTCTCAACCCTGTAAAATATAGCAGATACTGTTTGGAGCTCACCGCTCTGCTTCAGGAACTTATATATATTGAATGTTTCTTCTTCATTATTCAACCTGAAATTCATTTGCCCCTTTTGCATATCGACTAGTGCACACCCAGTGGCAAAGAATGGTCTTCCTATAATGATGGGGGACCTCAATGTCATTCTCACAGTCAAGAATCACAAAATAGGCTAGAAATATGCATGAATCCACTTTAACAAGCACATCATAGAGTATACCAATGGGCCTCTTCACCGTTCGATCGACTATCAATAAACGCATCGTAGTAGACTTTGGGTCACCCAAGCCTAGCCTCTTATATATGGACAGAGGCATGAAATTTTTGCTCGCACTAAGATAACATAGGAGTACCTTAGTAAACTGTAGCAACCCTATAGTACATGGAATAATTAAGGCGCCCGAATCTTTCTTTCTTCTGCATAAGAGACCTTGTAGCAATAATACTAGAATTCTTCATTCTGTCATTATCCTCAAAACTCACTAATATCTTCTTTGTCACCATATCCTTCATAAACTTAGCATAACCAGGCATATATTCCAAATCTTTTATCGATGAGACATTGATGGAAAGTTGTTTCAACATAGTGATAAATCGCCAGTATTTACCATATTCAGTCTTCTTCACTAATCTCTAAGAGAATGGTGGTAGAGGTCTAGGAATGGGGACCACTTTTTGAGATACCTCTTCTTCTTTCTCCGTTTTTTCCACCAACTCTCAATTATCTTCTACTACGTATTCGTCTATTCTCATATCACCTTCAACTACAGACGGGATAGATGGATCAATAGTTTGCTTACCCCTCGAGTAGTGACTGCCATTCACTGTCCATCATTTTTAGGATTCTTGATAGTGTTGCTTGGAAGGCTAGGGTTCACATTAGTAGATAACTAAGCCATTTGTATCTCAAAAGGATTTATCAAAACCGCATGTGCATCCACATTTTGTCCGATGTTATATAGGTCACCTCTCATCTCCTTGACGTTCTCATAACTCCCATTAAACCTCCTTATAATCTTCTGCAACATATCCTCAACTCGCACCATACTACCTCTACCGTCCTTAAGAGCAACTTTCCAATTTTGAGAGGGAACATATGGCCCACTCCAATCATTCCTATTACAATAGTTATTATGGTTGAAGTTGTTGTCGCGGTTGTAGTTCCCATCTGAGACATATTGACCTTCTCGGTTGTAGTTACCATAGTTCCTATCTTTGTTTCCTTGACTTTGGCGCCAATTCTCCTGATTGGAGCCTTGGGCGTTTTGTCGGGAACCCCCCATATGATCATTCATTAAATATGAATCCTCTTCATAATAGTATTCATCTGCCGGCGGTGGTGCTTTAGTCATATAGTTCACCACATTTACCTTCTCTACACCTCCACTCACATGTTCCAAGACCAACACTAACTCAGTTCTCATATGCGCATCTTTTCATGAATCTCATCTACAATTACGTTGTATGTAGCTTGTTGCGAGAGATCTTCTCCAACTTCTCTACAATCTCAGCATATGTGCATTCTCCATAGGAAGTACCCGCAATAGTATCAACAACTACTTTGTTGCTATCATATTGACCTCTGTAGAAGTACTCTTTTAGCGAGTCATCATCAATGTGGTGGTTTGGGACGCCTCTCACGAACGCTGATAAACATGTCCCAAAAGTTACTCACCGACTCTCCAGGTAATGCAACAAAGTTGTTTACCTTATCCTTGTGATTGATCTTCCTGGACACTGGATAGTACCTCGCTAAGAACACATATCAGAACTGACCTCAAAATAGATAGAGTTGTAGGGTAGATTAGTAAAGCAAATAGCGGCATCTCCTGTCAGTGATAGGGGAAATACTCGCAACCCAATCACATGTATTTCCAAGTCTGGTCTACCCACATAACTTTTGAACACAGACCTCAGTTTAGCTATATGGTCATGTGGGTCCTCCAATGGCAGTCCCGAGCATAAAACCCTAGTGGTGAGCATCTACATTAAACTACTTGTCAACACGAATATGTGCCCAGGTGGCATAAGGGTAGGAAAAGAGTTCCATCAAATCTACAATGTTCACGTTTCTCCTAGAGTAATCTTGATGTCGTGGGGCTGCTGGAGGTTGCATTCTCGCAACCTCTCCTAGTTGGTTTTCAACTTGTGCTTGATTGTGTGGCTCAACTAGAAATGGAGGCTGCTGGCCTGCTCCATCACCCAAACTTACTTTGTTAGTGTTGGCTGAGACCTCTTGATTCTCACTTATTCTTAAGGTTCAATTAATTTTTGGATCAAATGGAATGAGTGGTTCTCCTCGTCTATGTGTACTTGTTATATACTAGAGCTAGACCTGAAAGAAAAAAAAACAAAGCGTAAAATCAGGAAATCATTGACTAAATTTCAATTATATAATTTAAAGTTAATCGAAAAGCAAGATTCCCTGATTGAGGCGCCAAAATTTGATACACTCAAATTATACCTCCCTAAAGAAGTATAAGCGGTGGTAATCAAATAGAGAACCCAACTAGTATGTCAAAGAAAAATGGTTTAGCCTTAAAATTAATTGACAATTACATCTATTTATAAGAATAAATACGGTATATGTGTTTTCTACAGGTTCATAACGTCGTATTCATTGGAATAACAATTCTTTCCTAGTGTTTTACATGCAAAGTGGAAAGTTAGGTATCTCTAAATTCTTGGTCCGACATCTAGAGAATTTCACTCTGCATCTTGGTCCATCTACGTGTGTATGCTTTATTAATCCTCACCTTGACCTCGTATTAGACATCATAACTTATGTATGACTTAGTTATTACTTCTCACAAATCGACACTAGCCTAGAAGATAATAGCACACTAAATCTATGTTGATAATCCTTTTACTAGTCCTACCTCCTTGGTTCGGCAAGTAACAACAAGGCAAGTTCTAGTGCGTGCACTCGGTCAAAAGACTTCTAAGCGAAAGAATTATCAATACATACAAAACACTATTTGAGAGTTGCTTATTGCTAGTTATACTTTGTTAATTAACCATGGTTCCCAAACCCTAGTTGTGGATTTAGTTATCCATGCATGTAAGATAACAATTAATTGTTTTGAAAAAAGAAATTTTGAACTTACTTAACAATAATAAGAAACCCAGAAATTCAACTTGAAATTGCAAGAAAACCTCCATTACAAATATGGAAATTGATTAATTGCCCAAGTTTGCAATACCCATCTCCAAAACACAAAATAGAACAATAACAATAGTAGATAACTCCAAAAACAAGGTTTTAAAGCACAATATATAGAAAACATAGTCCAAAAAGGAATTTAAATATGGAAAAGTTGTGAAGTTGATGCGACTTCAATCTACGAACCACCTGACGGTTAGGACTTGGAATATTTTTTCCTCTTTGAATGACACCTTCTCTGAATCAATCGACGGACCAACAACACGTTCCTCGATTCCCTTCCATCACTACTCACTTAGAATTTTTCCAATCTAGGGTACTGGAACCTTTTCTAAATCAAACAATGATTCACCAGATCGTTGCATCTCATAGTTCCTCAATTGGTCTGACTTCCCCAATTTTTCCATAGTCTTGAGCTACCCATCTATGGTCACTGACTACGATTCGTCAATGGAACGAAGGACCGTCGATGGACTTCATCTATCCTGTTCTGCATTATTTTCAATTGTTTCCTTATCTACCCGCCTGAACATCTTTCCTGCAAAACAAACACAAAATTTGTTAAAACTACTAAAAAAAGGCTCTGGAAACACACAAATCTTAAGTAAAATGCAATGAAAATACCGTGAAGCCATGATACATCAATTAAATTATAATATTTTCATGCTGGTGCGTTCACTTGGAGGTCATGAAATTGAAGTGTCAGAATTAGTAGAAGACAAAGTAAGAAACTTCAACTAGACATATTTTATAAAAAAAATTATTAAAAATTTATTACAAATCATATTGTAATCATTTAAAATTTATTAAATATAAATTTATTAAAATAATTAGAATTGTATTAAATTCATAAATATATTAGTCGAAATAAATATTATGGATCAATATAGTTGAGTAATTATTTAAGTCCAATAAATATGAATTTGTTTAAAGTCCTAATTAATTAATCTAGGCTACAATATATGAGCACAATTTTCTAAATCTCATCTTTTCCTAGAGGCCTATGTTTGTGTCACGTGGCACGCGAAGTCAAACAAAGAAGCCTATAGGATCATGATATCTGTCAAAATGACAATCCCACACAATAAAGCCATATGCCATGTCACTTGACTCGAATTGACTGGAGGGAATCATGTTCCAATCACAACTTCTCGATTCTAAAACTATAAATTGGGGTCCTCATAATTTAAAAAGAAGGATAAAAAAATCTAAACAAGAAGCTATAGAAAACCTGTAGTACACATGTCATACGATTCTCTATAAGCTACAAGCTTATGAATTCAAGCATTCAAGATCAAGAACGATAATGATCAAGACCATCAGATTCAAGAACCAATTTAAAGCTCTTAAATTCAAGTAAAGTCAAGATCAAGATAAAATTAAAAGTTCATAGAAGATTCTAGATAAATTTTAATGATTTTGAATCCAAGATCAAGCTCAAGAGCACTTGGATTTATATTTGAAAAGACGAATTCAGAGGAATCATAGAGATTATAACACTCGAACTTTAAAATAGTAAATATGATTGTTGGATAAATTTTTAGTTCTATATTATTATTTTCTCGACGTGAATTTTATTGTCTACAAATTCTTGCAAGCCCGGTGAAATTGAATTTGCCCTTCATCTTTTCTCTCATATATGAAATCGGAAATTTGAAGTTACAATGGTGAAATAATGAGTACTTTAAGCCTTTTCTTTGAGTTTGATAGAGTTTACACTGTGATAAACCTTAAACCAGGGGCATTTGTAGACATTAAAATTTTGCGGAACTCTACAAGACATGTTAAATTCTAATTGGAACTCTAGAAGGTGTGTTCAATTAAAATTAGGATTCTTGGAGGCTACTCAACCCTAAACCCTAGTTCACGCCTGTATAAAGGTCACAAAATTCTCTTATTATGAATATCAAATATCCCATAAATCATAGGGTATTTTTAGAAATGAAGATCTAAAATATCTCAAATATTTTGCAAATTAATGGAATATTCATATAGAGGTCAAACCTAAATCATTATAGTTGGAGAATGAAACATCTATCAAACCTCAAATAATGGATAAATTTTAGGAAAGTAGAATCAAGGGAGAATCATAATTGTACCCGGAATCTTTTCCAATAAAATTATGTTTCTTCTTCTGATTTTATTTATGTGGTTTATTTATTTTTCATATGTTTAAAAATTTGTTTCAAACACATATCTTTAATAATATTTATTTTTTAAAGAAATAATATACTCATTAAAATGGGTTATTAATTTTGAACTAGGCAAGTGTACGTGTACCTGTAATTATTGTGATTTCTATTGTAAGGACACGAAGAATTGTTATTTATAAAGGGAAAAAAGGCGTGAGAAATATGGACTCAGTCCCGCTACACCGACACAGATGTCGCTTGCGTGGTGGCGCTGCAGCGGCAACTTACCATGCTAAAACGTGATCAGCGAGGAAGAATCTGAATTTCGAGAAATCCTTATTTTTCCATATTTTCAAAAATAACCTTTAGGTCGTTAATTACCCTAGAAACCGTAGAAAAGTTATGTCAAGATTGGAAAAGAAGGAGAAGGAGCTTTCTAGCGTGGGGATGGAGGAAGCTTGCGAGATCTTGGCCAAATTCACTTAGCAAATCCGAAAAAGCTAGAAAAGAAATCAAAACTCCATGCAATTGCTTGGTGTCCAGGTAGATTAGTTTTTTATGCATTAAGTAGTTTTAAATCTTTGGTTACCTTGTTGTATTTTAAATCAACTGTATGAGATATGCGTAGAACTTTGTGTAGGGAGTAAATTCCATGGAATATCTCTATAATGCAACGTATTTAGGGTAATTATTAATGTACGGGATTGATAACTGGTTGAGTTTCTTGATTGTTCTTGAGTAGAATTCCTTCATTAAACAACGGCATCTGGTAGAAGAGAATTAACGCCGGTCTATGCTAGGTGTGACCCATCGAAGTAACAAGTTGATGAATTTTACAAATTTAGGGTTAAAAATCCGTAATGACAAACCCTAAAGAATAAGTAGGATTGAGTTTGGTCTCTTTTGTAATTAAGAATATGATGAGAAATTCGTAGGTGATGGGTGTGATTTTATGATTATGTGATGTATGGATGTTCTTACTTCGTTATGACACTTGTATGTATATGAATGTTACAATATTGATCATGTTGTTGTAACAGAGATAGATGAAGAATATATTCATGAAATCATGATGTAAATGTATGATCCTGATGATGTTCTTGTGACTGTGATTGTGGTGTTTTATTGTGCATCAGATTGATACGTTCTGGAAAGCAAACTTGGATTGGATTGCCACATTCTAACATAAATATTGGATTGGGTTGCCATGTTCCAGCACAACTATGGGATCAGATTGCCACGTTTTGGAAAGCTAACAAGCATGGGGTGCCACGCCGGTGCACTAACAATTTGAGTGTGTGTTCCATGAAAGGAACAACTACTTGTGTTAAGTTGTAATGAAGAGAACGTTCTGTTTTTGTATTGTTATGTGTATATACCTGTGATGATTGTGTTTTTGTCTAAATTTGACCTAGTATAGGTGCAAACATGGGTATGTATGTGAGTGTGGGGTGATGTGTAGGTATCTTATGAGGCATACTTGTCGGGAAAGAGTGATTGTCGTGGTGTTTGTCTAGGTAAGAACACGTATTAAATTGAAATAGGGCTAGAGATTGAGGTAAGGAGATACTTTATAGTTGTAGTAGGTAAGGCAATGATACTATAACATTCCAGAAAATGTACTTGTCTAATGAAGAGTCTATTAGGTTTTAAGAATATGTATTGGGGTTCATAGGCCTCCCAATGCCAAATATTGATTAACATTGGGCATGTTAGAGAATATTGGCTTGAGAGTGTTAGCCAATTTCTATGCATTAAGGCATACTGTGATGTTCAAATGCCCCAATCCAAGCTTTGTTTAGGAATTGAACCTGCAATGAAGACCCTAAGCTAAAATATTAATTTCTTAGTTGTACACATTAGGTACGAGGGATCCAAGTGTCAATCCTAGGTACCATAGCACGTGATCATGTAAAATGATCATGTAGATTAAGAAGTGCCCAAGGACATTGTGAAGGTCCTTGGACAATAAATGTGCAGCAACACATGTGCAAGAACATATGCAACAGACCAAGCGACCAAGCCCCAACCGAATTCTGTTAGGGCGGTAAGGGGGCAGGTTCGCGAACATGTAATGCCATGTGGAGCCTAGATTCCTAACCAACTCTAGGCTCCGACTAACTTACCTTAATATATAACTAACCTAGGACCAACTAAAATAAACTAACTAGTGTGCACGAAATCATAAGACCTAACCAGATGACACTAGCCTAATAACTAACTCAAGAGACATCCTAGTACCTAACCTAGGATGGTCCAAATGGGCTGGTTATAGTCCTAGTGACTTAGGGGTACATTAGTAATTGCCCTAGGTCACTTAATTAATCAAATTATAAACTTAATTAATTAATTTAAATTCCTAATCAAAGCCGAACCTTTAATCAAATTTTTCAGATTTGGCTAAGTCACATGTTCTACTATTTTTAGTCAATTTAGGAGGGGCATTTTGGTAATTAGCTAATTGATTTATTTAATTAAGTTAATTAGACTATGTTGAATTAGTAAATATCAGTTACTAAAACATATAATCACAAGTAGTCAGTAGAAACCTCACGACTCAAAAACAATAACAAACGTAAGAAAAACATAAAGGTTCTCCTTAGGTGATTTCAAGGAAGATTCTTCAAGATTTTTCGTGAAAAGTACGGGGTGACTTCGTAGATTCAATTCTAAAGTAAGGAATGGGTTTTCTCTCTTTGGTTCCTTTACCCAAGAGGCTTTTCAAACATTTTTGAATTCAAGAAAATCGAAACTAGGCTTGTACCCAATAAATCGAATGTTCATCCCCCTAGTTCTCCTTATTTCCGATTCTAGTGGTATGTATAATGCAAATCTCGATCATGTTGTTGATATGTGGTGCTAACTGATCATTATGTGTCGGTTCTATGATTGGATAATATCGAATGAGACCTATAAGTTAGATTCGCATGATTAGAGTGTTATTTACATGAGATAAGAAATGTTTTAATGCCAATTGTGTTTGAGAAGATGAAATTGTTAAAATTGGCTTGATTAAAATGATAATACTACTATAGTATATACATGAAGTTAATTGAATTGGATAATGATATTCTTATGATCATTGTTTAGCGAAAGTTTGGTTTATGCCAATAAATTGGCTAGTAATATTATTTCCAAAATATGATATAGAGTTGACCAATGACTAAGTCATACTAATCTTATATGGCCAATGTAAATTATGATGTTTCTTGTAAGACAAATACATGTTAAAGATTGGCTTGAGAAGATGTAAATCAATGAACTCATAACCTAGGGTATGCTAATAATTGGGAAAACTCTAATTATACCCTATCTAAATGAACTTGTGAACATAGTAGTACATTGAATAAGTCCTTATAACTTTCATAAAGAATGGTATAAGACTACCGAATATCATTAAACAAGATAATGTGAGTAATAAAATAACCAAAAGCTTATGATTTATGAAATCGTCTTAAAAAGGGGTGTTAAAGGAAGTGAGACAAGTCTTACTTGCACCCAAACAATTATGTCAAAGATACTCACATAAGAGGGTGTTAGAAATCGTGAGACAAGTCTCATTCACACTATAATGACAATGTAAGACTTAAGTTCACATTCATAAAGTGAAGAAAGGGATGAAAAATTATTTATTGAGCTAAGCATACCTCATACTAGAAGCAAGCTTCGATAATGCAGGAGTCAACTCTAAATGATGTAAAGTATATGAAATTCAGCAAAACACCGATAGACTAGCAATGAGCTTGTGCAAGAACATGTAAGCCTCATGATATGAGACTACCACCAAGGTGGATAAGAGTCTCCGAAACCTCCTAGTCTTTGAACTATGTTGCCAGCATAGGTACTAGCCTGTGGATTTCACCTAAGAGCGCACGGTAGTATTCGATTTCCCTTTTGCTGTTGAACCACCTCTTTTCAGTTTGGGGAGGACATTAGATTTCATGTTTAGCTCACAATATCTATGTCCGTCAAATGCTCCAGATTCAGTTTCACTTTAGCTGGTGAACCACCTCTTTTAAGTGTAGGGAAGACACTGGTTTTCATGTTAACTTACATGATCTATGTTCACTTTAGCTGGTGGACCACCTCTTTTAAATGTGGGGAAGACACTGAATTTCATGTTAACTCACATGATCTAGGTTCACTTTAGCCGGTGGACCACCTCTTTTCATTGTGGGGAAGACACTGGATTTCATGTTAGCTCACATGATCTAAGTAATTTAAATTCTGACGATTTCTTTAAGAATGTCAGTAACAAAGAAAGAAAATTATGTTCAAAGTGTACATGAGATCAAAGAAGAAGAAAAATAAGTTCAAACTGAACTAAGTAAGCAAAAGCATAAGTATATCAATCATAATTATTTGATAAGAATGAAGTTTTAAAAGTTATTTGATTATGACAATAAAGAGAGTAAAACTAATTATGGGCATACCCAATAATCTTTATATAATGCAAATGATCAAATCATGGGAATATCAAATAATATTTATATCGTGCAAATGATCAAATAATGGGCATAGCCATTAATATTTATATCATGCAAATGATCAAATAATGGACATACACAATAATCTTTATATTTTGCAAATGATCAAATAATGGGCATGGCTAATAAATATTGGCTTATAAAGACTTCATGCCCAATTTAACATGAATGGAAAGAATAACTTGTGCAAAGGGTAGTTAAATCATTTCCTTAGTCCTTTGGATTACTTACTTGATTAACTGTAGGAATGGGACTATAATGAATCACTGCAATCGTAAGTAAAGCATAGGATCAAAAGAGATCATTGAACTACATAACAAAAAGAAAAAAAGACAGCAAAATAGACTTAGTCTTGGGAGAGGAGCTCTCAGCCTAAGAGGGAGAAGAAATATTTAATTTTCGTTTCAGTTGTTATAAAATATGTTCATGATTCCAAGGTCTCATGTTCACATAGAAAATGAGTTGTGTGCTTTTTAAATGCATGAAAATATATCATGTTCATAGCATAATTCATAAATAATGAACTAAGAAAGTAAAGTGACTTCACTTTCCAAAGATGGCATGTTTCTATAGGAAGAGCTTTACTTGATCATGAATAGTCCTTATTTGTTTATGTGCACACACCCATACTTATTACAAGTGTGTCCTAACCCATATAGAATTGCTACTTTTATAGGTTAAGGTCTTTGAAGAAGACTGAAGATCGTTGAAGCTGTTTGGACTAGTATCTCCAGACATTGGTAGGTCCTCTTGAATTCGAGGATGCTTACACATTATTTCTAGCCTTAGTAGATTAGACATAGCTAGTGGATGTTGTCCATAAAATTTCGTTTCAAACCTTGTTAAAGATATTATATTAAGGCCACTTTGTCAAACTATTATAATATTATGAATTCTTCATTTCATTTGTTTAATCTATTAATAGATGGTTGTTTAGTTAGAGCTGTTAGTATATCACTCTTATGAAGAAGTTATATGAAGTCTAAGTACACTTCAGCAAACTTAAAAAGTTCTAAATGTTTCGCTAAATTTTAATTGTATGATTGTGATGAATGCTAAGAAGAGGCTTCTCTATGCCCTCTGAGAGGTTAACGACGCCGGTCTCACCTGGGGTGTAGGATACGGGTGTGACAAACTTGGTATCAGAGCATGAGGTTATATTTTCTAGGATCTAAGGCTTAAAACAACCACGCTACGTAGTTTCTAGCTTATGGTTGTGAAGTGCACCACAATTAAGACTTAGAGACTTAGTGATGTTAAGAATATTCCTTTCTTTTACTCTTTACCTTGTTGTGTAGAGTTTTGACATTTTGTTTCATTATACCATCTAACTTCCTTCTTGTGTGTGCTTGTAGAAAAATGAACACAAGAAGAAAGCCAGGCAAGATAGTTGGAGAAGCGGCTGCTGGGGTAAACCAAGCTCCTCCTCAAGCCCCAGCTGCTGGAGTGCAAGTGCCTGTCAACCCAGCTGTGTTGATGGATGGAGAAGTGAGAGCAACACTGGTTAAGATGGCCCAAGCCATCACTGCTCAGGCACAGACTATCACAGCCCAAGACACTAGACAGGGTGCTCCCAAGGAGAACCCACATGCTAGCACCATGGCTAGTAAACTGAGAGATTTTATCAGGATGAATCCTCAAGCCTACATCGGGTCCAGAACCAATGAGGATCCTAGGAGATTATGGATGAGGTCCATAAGATTCTTGATGCTGTGGGTGCTAATGAAGAGGAAAAGGTTTAGTTGGCTGCATACCAGCTCATGGTTGTGGCTCAGGTATGGTACAAGACGTGGGTAGATGGCAGAGCACCAGGAGAAGTCCCCATCACTTGGGACGTTCTCAAGACTGAATTCCTGGAGAGGTTCTTTCCCAAAGAGTAGAGAGAGGCTGAGGTTAAGGAGTTCATCAACCTACATCAGGGAGGTATGTCTGTGAAGGAATACTCTTTTAAGTTTGTTAAACTTTCTAAATATGCTTCTTCACTGGTGTCTAGTCGCAAGGATGAGATGAGCAGGTTTGGGACTAGTGTATCGGAGGATCTGGAGGAGGAATGTCGGGCAGCCACGTTGCATGATAACATGGACCTTGCGAGGTTGATGGTACATGCACAACGTGTGGAGGAGAGTCGTCGGAGGAAGAGAGGCCGAGAAGGCAAGAAGCCTAGGACCTCGAATCAGGTTGGTTCTAGCACTGGTAGGAGTTCTTTTGGAGTCCAGGACAGTCCCAAGTTTAAGAAGGGCAATGATAGAAATGCCCAGCGTGACAGAATGACGTGTGGTAAGTTTGTCCATTTGTATTGAGGTAAGTGCATGGTAGGTTCTAATGCCTTCAATGGGTGCGGCAAGAGTGGGTATCTTCAGCCTAATCCTACTGCTCTAGCCGAGCCTCCAAAGAGGAACATGTTCTATGCTTTTAAAGGTAGAGAGAAGCAGGAGAAGTCAGCTGATGTGGTCACTATTTACCTGCATGTATTTTCTCTTTTTGTGTATGCATTGTTAGATCCAGGAACCACCTTGTCTTTTGTTACTCCTTTAGTAGATAGTAAATTTCACTTGATTCCTTAGATCTTGCATGAACCTTTTCTAGTTAGTACTCCCATAGGGCACACCATTAGAGCTGAAAGAGTATGTAGAGATTGCCCAATAAATGTTCTTGATAGAGGAACTTATGCTGACCTAATATAATTAAACATTCTTTACTTTGATATAATTTTGGTATGGATTGGATCCATAAGTGTTATGGTACCATAGAATGTCGAACAGGGTAGTAAAGTTTTAGTTTCCCAATAAGTTAGAGCAGGAAAAAGAGGGGCTTAGTTCAAATCAAACAGGCCAAATAGTTTCCATGTTAAGGACAAAAAGATTTTATCTAAGGGGTATTTATACTACTTAGTCATAGCCATTGACATAGAACATGAAGCTCCTTCCATAGATTTTGTTTCCATAACTGTGTTTTATACTTGCACTATGTGAGTTAATATGAGTTCATGCTTGCATTCATGTTGCTGTCTTTGTATAGTGTTGACATGATTTTTATGTTGAATGAGTTTTGATGTGCATTGAGTTTAAGTGAGATTGAGAAAGAAGTTCCTCAATCTCAGATATGAAGCTTCAGATAAGCTTTGAGTGATGTGCATCATCCAGAGTAAGTTGTGAATCAGATATTCACAAAGATTAAAGTTTCAAGTATGTTGATTGTTTTTTTTAAAATACCCTCTTTGATTCAAAATTATATGTAGTGTTATTCGGGGACGAATGTTCCTAAAGGGAGGGGGGATAATGTAACTTTCCAGAAAATTTACTTGTCTAGTGAAGATTCTATTAGGTTATAAGAATTTGTATTGGGGTACATAGGCATCCCAATGCCCAATATTGAGTAATATTGTGCATCTTAGAGAGTATTGGCTTAAGGGTGTTAGTCAATTTCTATGTATTAAGACATACTTTGAAGTTCAAATGCCCCAATCCAAGCTTGTTTAGGAATTGTACTTGCAATGAAGACCCTAAGCTAAAATATTAATTTTGTAGTTGTACACATTGAGTACGAGGCATCCAAATGTCAATCCTAGGTACCATAGAAAATGATCATTTAACCCAAGGACATAGTGAGGGTCCTTGGACAAGAAATTTTTAACAACACATGTGCAAGCACATGTGCAAGCGACCAAGGGACAAAGCCCCAACTGAATTTGGTTAGGGCAGTTAGGGGGCAGGCGCCGGAACTGGTTATGCAATGTGGATACTAGATTTCTAACAAACACTGGGCTCCAACTAACTTACATAACTAGATAACTAACCCAGGAAAAACTAAAATAAACTAACTAGTGTACCCGAAATCCTAAGACCTAACCGGGTGACACTATACTAGTAACTAACTCAAGAAACATCCTAGTACCTAACCTAGGATAGTCCAAAGGAGTTAGTTATGGTCCTAGTGACTTAGGGGTACTTTAGTAATTACCCTAGGTCACTTTATTAATTAAATTAGCAACTTAATTTATTTATTTAAATTCCTAATCAAAGTCGAACCCTTAGTAAATTTTCAGATTTATCTAAGTCACTTGCTCTCCTATTTTTATTCAATTTAGGAGGGGCGTTTTTAGGAATTAGCGAATTGATTAATTTAATTGAGTAAATTAGCCTAAGTTGAATTAGTCAATATCAATTCCTAAAACTTAGACTCACGAATGGTCAGTTGAAACCTCACGACTCAAAAAACAGTAAAAAAACGTAAGAGAAACAGAAAGGTTCTCGTTAGGCGATTTCAAGGCAGACTCTTCAAGATTTTTCCTGCAAAGTATGGGGTGATCTTAGTTGATTCAATTCTACAGCAAGGTATGCATTTTCTCTCTTGGATTCCTTTCCCTAAGAGGCTTTTCAAACGTTTTTTAATTCAAGAAAATCAAAACTAGGGTTGCTCCCAATTAATCGAATGTTCATCCCCCTAATTCTCCTGATTTCCAATTCTAGTGGTATGTATAATGCAAATATCGAGCATGTTGTTAGTATGCGGTGCTAAGTGATCATTATGTATAGGTTTCTATGACTGTATAATGTCGAATGAGACCTATAAGTTAGATCTGTATGATTAGAGTGTTATTTACATGAGATAACAAATGCTTCAATGCCAATTGTGTTTGAGAAGATGAAATTGTTCAAAATTTGCTTGCTTAAAATGATGAGACTACTATAGTATATACATGAAGTTAATTGAATTGGATAATGATACTCTCATGACCAGTGTTTAGTGAAAGTTTGGTTTATGCCAATAAATTGTCTAGTAATATTATTTCCAAAGTGTGATATAGAGTTGACCAATGACTAACTTATACTAATCTTATATGACCAATGTAAATTATGATGTTTCTTGTAAGACAAATACATGTTAAAGATTGGCTTGACAAGATGTAACTCATTGATATTATTTCCAAAATTACGATATAGAGTTGGCCAGTGACTAAGTCATACTAATATTATATGGACAATGTAAATTATGATGTTTCTTGTAAGCCAAATACATGTTAAAGATTTTCTTGACAAGATGTAACTCCATGAACTCATAACCAAGGGTATGCCAATAATTGGGACAAGTCCCAACATACCCTATCTACATGAACTTGTGAACATAGTAGTACATTGAATAAGTCCTTATAACTTCATAAAGAATGGTATAAGACTACCAAATATCATTAAAAAAGATAAGGTGAGTAATGAAATAACCAAAAGATTATGAGTTATGAAATTGACCTAAAAAGGTGTGTTAAAGGAAGTGAGACAAGTCTCACTTGCACTTAAACAATTTTTTCAAAGATACTCACATAAGAGGGTGTTAGAAATCGTGAAACAAGTATCATTCACATTCATCAAGTAGAGAAAGGGATGACAATTCATCCATTGAGCTAAGCATACCTCATACTAGAAGCAAGCTTCGATAATGCAGGAGTCAACTCTAAAAGATGTAAATTTTAAGAAATTGAACAAATCACTGATAGACTAGCAATGAGCTTGTGCAAGCACATGTAAGACTCATGAGATGAGACTACCACCAAGGTGGATAAGAGTCTTCGCAATCTCCTAGTATTTGAACTATTTTGCCAGCATAGGTACTAGCCAGTTGATTACACCTGCTAGGTAGTATTATGTTTCACTTTGGCCGGTGAACCACCTCTTTTCAGTATGGAGAAGACACTGTATTTCATGTTTAGTTTCACATGATCTATGTCTGTTAAATGCTCTAGATTCGGTTTCACTTTAGCCAGTGAACTACCTGTTTTCAGTGTGGGAAAGACACTGGATTTCATTTTACATGATCTAGGTTCAAGTTAGCTGGTGGACAACCTCTTTTCAGTGTGGGAAGACAATAGATTTCATGTTATCTCACATGATTTGAGTCAGTTAATTGCTAAACATTTCTTTAAGAAAGTAAGTACGAAAGAAATTATGTTCAAAGTGAACATGAGATCAAAGAAGAAGAAAAGTAAGTTCAAAGTGAACTAAGTAAGCATAAGCATAAGTATATGAATCATCAGTGTTTGATAAGAATGAAGTTTTAATAGTTATTGGCTTATGCCAATTAAGAGAGTGAAACAAATAATGGCTTAGCCAATAATCTTTATATCATGCAAATGATCAAATAATGGGCATATCCAATAATCTTTATATCATGCAAATGATCAAATAATGGGCATACCCAATAATATTTATATCATGAAAATGATCAAATAATAGGCATAGCCTATAATCTTTATATTATGCAAATGATCAAACAATGGGCATATCTGATAAAGATTGGCTTATAAAGACTTCATGCCCAATTTAACAAGAATGTAAAGAATAACTTGTTGTAAGGGTAGTCAAATCATTTCCTTAGTCCTTTGGATTACTTACTTGATTCATTGTAGGAATGGGACTAAAATGAATCATTGCACTCATAAGTAAAACATAGGATCAAAAGCGATAACTGGGGAGAGCAGCTCTCGGCCTAAGAGGGAGCAGAAATATTAATTTTCGTTTGAGTTGTTCTAAAATTATGTTCATGATTCCAAGGTCTCATGTTCATAGAGAAAATGACTTGAGTGCTTTAAATGTATGAAAATATGTCATCTCCATATAATAGTTCTTAAATAACAAATTAGGAAAGTAAAATGACTTCACTTTCCAAAGATAACAAATTGCTATATGAAGAGCTTTTCTTGATTATGCATAGTCCTTATGTTTTTTATGTGCATGCACTCATAATTAGTACAAGTGTGTACTAAACCATATACTATTACTATTATTATCGCTGCAGGTCCTTGAATAAGACTGAAGATTGTTGAATCTAGTTGGACTAGTATATCCAAACTTTGGTAGGTCCTCTTGAGTTTGAGGATTCTTACACATTATTTCTAGCCTTAGTAGATTAGACATAGCTAGTGGATGTTGTCCCTAGCGTTACCTTTAAAACATTTATTCAAGCTTTTTTATTAAGGCCAATTTGGCAAATTTTTATGATATTATGAATTCTTCATTTCATTTTTTTAATCTATTAATATATGGTTGTTCAGTTTGAGTCGTTAGTATATCACTCTTATGCATAAGTTATATAAAGTCTAAGTACACTTCAGTTAATTTATAAAGTTTTAAACTTTTCGCTAAATTTAACTATATTATTGTGATGAAAGATAATAAGAGGCTTGTCTGCGACCTCTGAGAGTTTAATGACGCCGGTCTCACCTTGGGTCTAGGACCAGCGTGTGACAGATAGTTTAAGAATTTGACAAGAATGGTTGGAAGAAAAGGATGTTAGTTGTGTTTAGGATTATCTAATGTGGCTAGGAATTTTCAAGCTATGATTTAATAGAACTAGAGGTGTTAGTAGTTGGGGAAGAAAATGACGTAGCTTGCCAGGTCAACCAAATAAGACAATAGGATCATGATATGTGTAAAAAATGATAATCCCGCTCCATAAAACCCAAATGTCATGCAACTTAAATCTAATTGACACGAGGGAATCCTATTCCAAACACAACTTTGCTATTCTAAAACTATAATAGGGGTTGTCATAATTAAAAAAAAAAATTAAAATTCTTAGCATGAAGCTATAGAAAATCCACTTTCATGTATTCCCAAGAAAGCTAGACAATACTATTTAAAATTCAAAATAGTATACGGGGACTATGTGTTCCAAATAAAGTATAAAAATGTTTTCACATTTAAAAACAAGGAAACTTAGATTTCTAAAGATCCTTTGGGCTAGTTTTCAGAAAAGAGTGACAACTTTCTAAATGAAGCAAGAAGGGAAACTGATATTTTCAAGATAGCCTTTGAGCTTTGTTTTTTAGAAATAATCTCAAATCACATAAGTTGTATGTTTTAATAACATAACAGCTAGTATATTTATGGAGTAGTATTAAGCGTTGCATTAGGGACGAGCATGATTTCACATAACTCACATCAACATGAAACCATTTAGCCACCCTGGGTAGAAAATGGTATTACTTTTTGAATGAATTTTTTTCACAGTAGACTAGTAGATCCATTAGGAAGATTAGGTCTTATACCTTTGGCTAGGTATAGGATGCACTGGCAGCGTGAGTTAGATTGATTCTATAGATCTTGAGTGATGGTTGTCGGTTAGACAGAAATTAAATGTGCATGCATATATATATATATACATTTTATATTGCACTTGCTTTTTAAATTGCTTTATATTGAAATGAGTTTATTATATTGTGTTATGTTATTCATGAGTTGAGCAGAGCCAAGGTAAGTGTTCCTTCTTACTTTTTCAATCATAAGTTATTTTTGCATTCAAAATGGCATACTCGTACATGTAATGTATTGATGCCAGTTGGCCTGCGTATGACGCAGACGCAGATGCAAGTAACGAGGATTGACATCCAGCACACCGCTGATCCAATTAAGCAATTCAATGTCAGTTGGTGATCCTACTTGCATTCCAGAGGACATATTTTATTGCTTTGTAGTTAGTTCGTTAGGATGTTGTAGGGTTTGTCCCAACATCCATCTTGGTTATGTTAGAGGCTGCATAGACAGTTAGTAGTTTAGCAATCTTTACATTATTATTCTTATGTTAAAGACTTGGGTTGCCATTTTGGCCAAGTTGAATGTTTAAATCTTTAAACATCTCTATTTATTTTAATTTTCAGTTCAGTTAAGTTCTTTGATCATTGTAACTGTAATTGTGTTCTTCCACTATGTTAAGTAAGCTAGGCCAAGTGTTTGCTCGGGCCAACAATGGTCACTGATGGACGTCCATGCCAAAGTTGTTGGCTCGAAGCATGACAAACTTTGTATCAGAGCACAGAGTACAATAATCCTAGGGCGTCTATAAAGTCGTATATTTAGAGTCCTAGTTATCGGTGTGAAGCGCACCACATTTATAATTAGGAGGGTGAATCATTTAGGAATTTCTTTACTTCTTTCATATTTATTTATAATTAGGAGGGGGCATCACTCTTATATCTAAAATTTTCTCTATAATTCGTGCTTGAGCGTGTTTTTATATAAATATGCCTCGACAAAGAGAAGAACAAGGTCATCCGATTTGAAGGAATATTTAGGAGTAAGGGGTACACAATAGACCAAAGTGCAACCCCAATGAGAAGTAATCAATGTTGAATTCAAAGAGACAATTAGGATGCTGAGTCAAGCTAGGCAAATCTGGTTGGTCGGCAAAGAGGAGCTTCACAAGAAGGGGCCGACACTTCAAGTATTCAGGAGTTCTTTAGGATGAATCCCCCAAGTTTCACTAGGTATAGCATTACTGAGGATCCAAAGAACTTCACCGAGGAATTGAAAAGGGTGTTTGAAGTGGTGCATGTTACTGACACCGAGAGAGTTGATCTAGCTGCTTACCTACTCAAATGTATTGATAGAACTTTGGTTGATCAGTGGAAAGAGGGTAGAGATGAAGATGCACCACCTGCGATTTGGTCTTTTTTTAAGGAGGCCTTCTTTGGGTGTTTCTTGAACGGAATGATTCCAAGGTATGCGAGTTCCTCACACTTAAGAAGAATTCTCTCAGAGTGAATGAGTATGGGTTGAAGTTCACCCAACTATCTCATCATGATCCAGAAATGGTTAGGGACATGATGAGTAGGATGAGTTTGTTTGTTGCTGGATTGGGTCGTTCTTCAAGCAAAGAGGGTCGGGCAAAAAATGTTATTGGGGACATGGATATTTCGATGTTGACGATCTATGTGAAGTAGGTAGAATATGAAAAGATAAGAGATATAGAGGAAGTCAATAACAAGAAATCTAAGACAGGGAATAAGTCCGGGTAGCAGAAGAGTAATGACAAACTATCATCCTTCCAATGGAAACAGAAGGGTCTTGCTTCATCATTTGCTGGTGCACCTACACCTAAGAACAAGGGTTAGTACTATGGTCAAATTTCAAGAATTAAACCTACCTATTCAAAGGGTAGTGTGGTGGAAGAAGGTAGTAAGCCTCTTACCTGCACCAAGTATGTTAGCAACCACTCTAGTGTGTGTCGTGAGGGATCCACTGGTTTTTTGAAGTGCCATTAGACCGGGATATTTATCATAGAGTGTCCAAAGAATATGTAGGGAAGTGGTAATAGGGGCAGTAGAGCCCAGTCTTCTTCAGTTGCTCTACAAGACAAGGGTGCACCTAGAAGAGCTACTTGCGGTACTAGCGGGGGAACAAACCACTTGAATGCTCTCAACAATCGGCACAAGCATGAGGATTCGCCAAATGGTGTCAATAGTGTAATTCAAGTCTTTGACTTTACTGTTTATGCATTGCTAGACCAAGGAGATATTTTATCTTTGTAATTCCATATGTTTCCATGAACTTTGATATTATTCCTGAGCAACTTAGTGAACCATTCAGTGTTTTTACACATGTTGGTGAATCCATTTTAACATAGAGAGTCTATCGTAATTGTCCCATTTCCATCAATCATAAGAGTACCATGATTGATTTAATGGAGTTAGAAATAGTAGACTTTGATGTCATTCTTGGTATGGATTGACTTCACGCCCATTATGCCTCAGTTTATTGTAGAAGTCGAATAGTCAAATTTCAGTTTCCAAATGAGTCAGTCTTAGAATGGAAAATCAGTTCACCAGTTACTAAGGTTAGGTTCGTTTTATTTCGTACCTTAACGCAAAGAAGTTAGTTTATAAAGGGTGTGTCTATAACTCAATTCGAGTTAATGACTCATGTGTTGAAGTACTCCTATCAGTCAGTTGCTCTAGTAAAGGAGTTTCCAGAAGTCATTCCATTTGACCTTTCCGGAGTCCCTCAGAGAGAGATAGACTTCGGTATAGACCTTCTTCTAGATACTCGTCCTATCTCTATTACTCCATATTGGATAGCACCAGCAGAGTTGAAAGAGTTAAAAATAGTTGAAAGATCTGTTCGATAAGGGCTTAATTCGACCAAGAGTCTCACCTTGGGTTGAAAGATCTGTTAGATAAGGACTTCATTCAACCAAGCATTTCACCTTGGTCGTTTTTGTCTTGTTTGTGATAAAGAAAGATGATTCCCTTAGGATGTGTATAGATTCCCTTCAATTGAACAAGGTTACCATCAATAATAAGTATCCTCTTCCCATAATTAATTATCTTTTCGATCAGCTTCAGGGTGTTTTTTTTTCCAAGATTCACCTCAGATCAGGCTACCACTAGTTTAGAGTAAGGGAATGTGAAATTCTGAAGAGAACTTTCAGTACCATATATAAGCATTATGAGATTTTAGTCATGTCCTTTGATTTGACCAATGCGCCTATATCGTTCATGAATCTTATGAATAGACTCTTCAAACCTCAGTTAGATGTGTTTATTATCGTATTTATTGATGGGATACTAATATATTAAAGGAATGAAGAAGATCATGCTAGTCATCTCAGATTAGTTCTTTATATTTTGTAGGATAGAATGTTGTATGCCAAGTTCTCTAAGAGTGAATTTTTACTTGAGTATGTGGGATTCATGGGTCACATAGTTTATAGTGTTGGTGTTAGAGTTGATAACTAGAAAATTGAGGCTGTAAAGAATTGTCCTAGACCCACATTTGCAACTGATATTAGGAGTGTCTTGGGTTTGACTAGAAACAATAGGAGATTGGTAGAAGGTTTTTCATCTACTTCATCTCCTTTGACTAAGTTTACATAGAAGACAATTAAGTTTCAATTGTCTGAAGCTTGTGGGAAGAGTTTTCAAGAATTGAAGAAGAGGTTGACTCTTGCCCAGTTTAGACTTTATAAGAATGTACTCAAGGTTCTGTGGTGTATTGTGATACATCTAGAGTAGGTTTGGGTTGTATGCAGAATGGCAAGCTTAGAACTTATTACTCCAGAGTTGAAATTTTATGAGAAGAATTACCCAACCCATGACTTAGAGTTGGATGATGTGGTTTTCTCCATAAATATATGTGTCACTATCTGTATGGTGTTCATGGGGATGTATTCACTAATCAAAAGAGCCTACAATATGTATTAACACACATAGACCTTAATCTATGACAAAGAAGGTGGAAAGAATTGCTCAAGGGTCATAACATGAGCATTCTTTACAACCCAGGTAAGGCTAATGTGGTTGTTGATGCCTTAAGCATGTCTTCTATAATTAGTACCGCCAATCTTGAAGAAGAGAAGAAAGAACTAGGGAAATATTTGCATAGACTTGCACACTTAGAAGTCCAACTAATGGATTCCACAAAAAGAGAAATAGTGCTGACAAATAGGGCTGAATCGTAGTTAGTATCAGAAATAAAGAAAACCAAGACCAAGATCCCAATTTTCTTGAATTGAAGGCAAATCTTCATAAGAAAAGAGTATTAGCTTTTGAATAATGGGAGATAGTGTATTGAGATATCAAGGTAGATTATGTGTACCAATGGTGGATGGACTTCCAAAGAGGATCATGGAGGAAATTCATAGCTCTAGATATTCAATTAATTCGGGTTCCACAAAGATGTACCGCGATTTGAGAGAAGTATATGGAATTGTAATAAGAAGGGCATTGTTAAATTTGTTTCCGACTGTTCGAATTTCAAAGTTAGAGTAGAGAACCAAAGGCCTAGAGGTTTGGCTCATAATATAAAACTTCCGGAGTGGAAGTGGGAGATGATTAATGCGGATTTCATCATAGGTTTACTCAGATGTCGCAAGCAACATGATCCTATTTTTGTGATTATAGCGCAGCTCACTTTTTTTTGGTAAAGACTACCAATTTGGTAGAAGATTATGCTAATTTGTACATTCAAAAGGTGTTAAGACATCATGGAGTTCCGGTCTCCATTATTTTCAGGTAAAAGGTGCATAATTTACTGCACACTTCTGGAAATCCTTTAAGAAAGAATTAGGTTCAAAGGTAAACTTAAGTACTGCCTTTCATCCTCAGACTAACAGGAAACCAGAGCGTACTATTCAGACTCTACAGGAAATGTTGTGGGCATGCATTATTGATATAAAAGGGAATTTGGATGACCACCTACCTCTCATTGAGTTTGCTTACAACATTATTTATCACTCTAGCATCTAATGGCTCCTTATGAAGCTCTCTATGGGAGAAGATGCTGATCTTTCATTGAATGGTTTGAAGTTGGTGAAGCGGGGTTGATAGGACAAGATTTAGTACACCAAGTTGTGGAGAATGTGAAGGTGATTACAAAGAGACTGAAAATGAAAAAAAATCATCAAAAATCCTACACTGGTGTTAGGAGATGTCCGTTTGAGTTCAAGTAGATGATTGGGTATATCTTAAAGTTTCATCCATGAAATGTGTTGTGAGTTTTGGACATTATCACATAGCCAAGAGGATCAATAATGTAGATTATGAGTTAGAGCTACCCCAAAAGTTATCAGCAGTTCATCTTGTCTTTCACAATTCTTTGTTGAAGAAGTGCATGGGTGATCCTTCATTGATCATTCGAACTGAAAATATTGGGATCAAGGATTGTCTATCCTATGAATAGATTCTGGTTGAGATCTTAGGTCGCCAAGTTTGAAAGTTGAGAACAAAAAAAATATAGCATCAGTCAAGGTCCTCTGGAAGAACCAATTTGTTAAAGAAACTACTTGGGAAACTGAAGGGGACACGAAGAAGAGAAATCCACATCTCTTTGAATCCAGAGAATATCCAAACCAAGTTACTGATTTTTCTTCTTAGCATTATTTAAGTTATGAGTAAGAATATTATTATTGCATTTACTTGTTTGATGTTTGAACTTGGAGTTACTACACTTAGTCTAGAATGGATAACTTCGTTCGGCGAAAAATGTTCTCAAGGGGGAGATATTGTAACACCTCGCAACTAGAAACAACTTGAAAAAGGTTCAAAATATGGAAATACTTATTTTTTGGAAGTATTAAAAAATCTGAAAATTTAAGATGAAAAGTGAGTTTTTGGTAAACTTCAAACAACCATAACTCCTAGATTTTGACTTATTTGATGTAGTTCAAGAGATGGCTGGAAATCTCTTGGAGCAATCATTCCAATGCCGCCAAGTTTGCCTGATTTCGATTTCATATGAGTGGGTTATGCCCTTTAGAAGTTGGGCTGTCGGAATAAAGAAACTGCCCAAATCTGGATTTTGAAGGGGTAGTTTGGTCTTTTCCTTATCCTATTAATTTTATTCAATTTTTGTAATTCGGTTAGGGGTCTAATTTGAATTAGATAAGTTTACGCTTCTACCAAAAGAGTTTGAATTATAGAGAAGATAAAAGAAGAGGAGAAAGAGGAGAAGGACTTTTCATGATTCATTAAGATCATCGAATCAACTTGTGGATTCATCGGGGTTATCCCTAAAAAGGAATGTGTGTCTATCTCAATGTCGGGTTCGTTCACCCATATACCAATCTTTTTTGATATAGTGTGTTTTCATATAAAAGATTTGGAATTTGATTGTTCTCAAATTGCTTCGTTCTTCAACAAGAGTTGAAATTTAGGTTCTTTGATGACTAAGTGTTGTACATGAATTCATTGGGCTAGATCCTTGCATATATCATGTGGATACTTGAAATATAAGTGAATTTGAGAAAATAAATAGAAAAATAATGATTTAAGGTCCCAAAACGAGTTAAGAAATTTGTCAGGAGTCACCAGGACATGGCTAGGCGCAACGCGCCCCATCTGCGCCATATGTCTTGGGTAGCGCGCCAGCAATACGCTAGAATGTGGCCTCTATACTTAAGGTCTAGGGCGGCGCGCCCAGTATGTGTCCAAATTAGTGTTTTTTTAACAGTTTTCCTAATTCCATCTGATTAAGACTTTTGAAAGTGTTTTAACATATCCTAATGATTCTAAATACTGTAAATGAGTTTTAATAATATATAAATCATCCACAAACATGAATTACAACCTTAAATCCATGACTTTCATATTCAAGGATGTTAGAGCACAAGTCTTGAAAGTTTTTAGTGTCCCTTAAAGAAGTCTTTTATGTTTTATACCTTTTCCGAAAAATATTGTATTTTATATGTTTTTTGACTTTTTTATAGTCGCCACTTAAGTTTTAAGAAAAAATTCAAGAAAACTATGTTTTCAAAAAGACTTAAACAGAAAAATAATTTTGAAAAATTCAAAGGGGTTTGGGGATTCCTATATTTTAGGAAGGTCTTTAAAGCACCAAAAATATCCGTTAATATGGTTTTATGGCAAACTAATTTGTTTGACTAAAACGGCTAACTTATCTTGATTTATCTTGGAAAAAAACTCGAAAGATCATCTTAATTATCTAGGTGAAATTTTATTTCATTGCTTTAAACTTTACTTAAAGGTGATTGAATATAATTGATTTGTTAAAACAAAATAGCACTGTTCCGTGGGGATTTGCAATTTCTAACCTTAAGGACTAACAATAACCAACAACAAGTAAGTAATGGTAAAGCAAAAGGGAGAGAGAGAGAGAGAGAGAGTTGTTGGATCCAAATCCGGTTTCTGTCCGCCTGGACCAGTATTTAGACCCCTTTTCTTGTACCTATCCTAAAGTTCTATCAATGGTAATCAAGAATAAATAAAGAGATAAGTTCTTATGCCCTAAATAAACAAAATACAACATTTAAGAAAAATAAAATTGGGCTTAGGCCCAATCTCTTCGACTTACAACTTGCTTTACTCTGAGTTCCTTGACTTTGGGGACTTGTACGTCCATTACTATGGTCGACTTGATGAATGATGAAATAATCCTTTACGGCTCTCTTGAAATGCGAGGAAGAAGGTGTTTCGATGAACTCGGACGAATTTACATGCATAAAAGGACAAGATCTAAGGAGCCACTCATTCGTTTAATATGGGTAAGTATCAAACGAAACTATATCAGTCTACCTATATTCTCAATCTTCTACTTAATATAGTTATTTTTTAGCCCTCGAAAGAGTACTTTACAGGCTTTATTCCAATGTAAAGGATTTAGAGATTTTAGACAAATATTGATTGTAATCAAACATCAAACAGTGATAGGAATCCGAGAATAAACAGTTTAACCATGCTACTTAAGTAAAATATAGGTTTTACTTATTAACGAGTAACATATGATACAAAAAAGAAACGAACTTTAGAAGATAAAACTTTAATGACCAAATACCAATTTTATAATAACTTAGTGTAACATAAGTGAAAGATTTTCTTTCCAACACAATAGATGACAACTGATGAAGAATAATATATATATATATATATATATATATATTTTCTTTTTCTGGAATGGTATTTTAAAAATTATATAAACATGCATAAAATCAATTGTGTTTAAAATAATTAGGATTTTGTCCACAATGTTATGTTTAGTTTAATATATTTCGTTAATTTCAAATTATTTCTATATACAAATTTTAAAGAAAAACCTTTAGTGTTGAGATTAATAAGGATAGTTACAAATCACTTATCTCTAAAAAAGAGTGTAGTTAAGAACAGTACGCGGACGCCTAAACTTTTCTTCGAAAGTCTGTAGGACTTTAAAAAAATTCACTTCTTTCTTT
>NC_028641.1:62177511-62244954 GCF_001406875.1 Solanum pennellii
AATATATATATATATATATATATATATATATATATATATATATATTAAGGAGGAGGACAAAAAATTCCATGATATTAAGAAAGCTAAGCATATTAAACGAAGACCAAAACAGCACATAGGATTGATAGAGAATAATAAGATACACCATTTCGAGACATGGCGAGAGGGACTTTTGACACCATGATTGACATATACTCCTCTAAACCCTTAAAAACTTGATATACTTAGGGAGGTAGGGGAATTGGACTGTGACGGTAAAGTAAAGGTAAGGACCTCGGCCCTGCGCAAATCACGCAAACTTTGCTAATGCAGTAGTATTGGAATTTACTGGCATTAGTAAGAAAATGATTTTAAAATTTTCACAACTTCAGTAAGGGAGGAAAGGGAGGATGAACATGCTTCAACATTTATAAGGGCAACCATTTAAATAACACAGAAGTAGACCAAACCTTGCTTTAGAAATAAGAGGAGATAAATATACTTTCGGCTACAATCTAGAACGTTGAAAACATTGAGTTACGAACAACGGCATAAACAGCAAAAGATACATCAACATACAGAAGCCACCTCTTTATTCCTTAACTTCTTCACTTTCCTATCAAAAATTTGAACCGGAACTTTCTCATAAGAGAGAATATCCTTCACAAGTAGACCCTTTTGTTGCCAAATCTAACCATCCCTTTAATAAGTGAAATTTTTAAGTACACTTTATCACCTTCTTTAAACTCCAAATCCCTTCTCCTATGATCGGCATAAGACTTTTGCCGATTATAGGTCATTTGCAAGAGATTCTTTATTAAATGAACTTTCTCCAAAGTGTTATAAATCAATTCGATACGAAGAAGCAAATACTCAACCACTTCAAACGATCCAATAGGAGACCTACACCTCCTACAGTAAAAGGATTCATGGGGAGCCATGGATATGGATAAATGAAAACTATTATTGTAAGCAAACGCCACCAAAGGCAAATGCTTATCCCAATTCCTTTTGAATTCAATAATAGAAGCTCTAAGCATATCTTCAAGAGTTTTAATAGTACGTTCCGCTTGACAATCCATTTAGGGATGAAAAGCGGTACTTAACTTCACCTTCATACCCAACCCTTGTTGTAATGACCTCCAAAACCTTGATGTGAATTGTGCACCCCGATTCGATATGATGGATAACGAAATACCATGGCGACAAACAATCTTATCTATAAAGATCTTTGCATAATCTTCCGCCAAAAAAGTAGATAGGATGAGAATAAAGTGAGAGTACTTGGTCAACCTATCCACAACCACCCATAAAAAGTAATATTGCCATTGATTGGAGGTAAACCCACTACAAAATCCATATTAATGTCTCTCACTGCCAAGTAGAAACTTGGATTTCTTGTAGTAAGCCACCTGACTTTTGCTTTTCGGCTTACACTTGTTATCAATTTGGACACTTAACAACAAACTCCTCATATGCCCTTCTTCAAACCTTCCCATTAAAATACTTCCCTAAGGTCATGGTACATTTTTGTCGAACCCGGATAAATAGAGTAGCGGGACACATGGGCTTCCTCAAGGTTCCGGTTCCTCAACCCATCTACCTTGGGAACAAATAATCTTCCTTGGTACCTTAAAATACCCTCCCCCCCTAAGGAGAATGCCTTATTAAACTTACTAAGGACCGATTCCTTCAACTCTATAAATGATTTATCAAGTTGTTGTTTGGACTTCACCTCAACCACCAAGCATGACTCAGATTTATGATGTACCATAAAACCTCCATTGGGAGAATCTTCCAACCTCACACCCAACCTAGCCAACCAATGAACATCTTTCACTATTTCTTTCTTTGCTTCATCTATGTGAGACACACTACCCATAGTCATATGACCTAGATAATCCACAACGACATTGGCCTTTCCGGGGTGATAGAAAACACTCATGTCGTAATCTTTCAACAATTCTAACCACCTTGTTTGTCGGAGATTCAACTCTTTTTCAGTAAACACATATTGGAGACTCTTATGGTCGGCATATACATCAACATGTACACTATTCGAGTAATGACTCCATATTTTAAAGGAAAATACCACAGCTGCAAACTGAAGGTCATGAGTTGGATAGTTTCTCTCATGCACCTTAAGTTGCGTACAAGCATAGGCTATTACCTTCCCATGTTGCATAATCACACACCTTTAAACCACTCGAAATACGTCACAGTAAACATCGAAACCCTTTGTACCCTCAAGTAAGGTCAACACTAGAGCGGAAGTAAGCATATCTTTCAAGATTAGTAAGATTCTCTCACATGCCTCCGACCACTCAAATTTCTTACTCTTTTGGGTCGTAGTAGTCAAGGGAGATGGAATGGAGACTAAACCATCAAACAAACCTCCGATAATAACCCGCTAAACCCAAGAAACTAATTTAGGTATTGTATCGGGGAATTTTCATAATTTCCTCATTAGAATTACATATAAATTGATAGTGTTGGTATCAGGTATATACATATCGGTATATATGTATGATTTTTAGGAAATCTAGATTTATTTGGGAAGCACCTTTGAAGGAAAGTTGTACAAGTGATAAACATCACTTTGGTGACTATATATTTTCACACCTTCTATAGTAAATTTTTTTCCCTCAAGCCTTAGAACCTTAGAAATATATACGAACATATTGTTCTTTAAAATCAGAAGAGGAAAACTTTGTCCTTTTTGTTGGAGTTCGAGACAGACCCTTCTCTTTTGTAAGTGAGCAGATAACTTTCTGAGCTTGGTAGTGTTTGGTAGTTTAAGCATAACACGTTCTATAAAACTTTGTTTAGTGTGAATAGATATAATTTGGAAAGCCAGTTCGTATATCTACAAATCTTATGCTTATGTTAAACTCTAATTAAGTTGCTATGGATTCAAAATATGGGACGCAACATAGGACAAGTTCTATCCAGATTTCAAAATTACAAATCCTACATGGACAACTGTCATTTTTCTGATATGTCTTTTTGTACAAAAGATATTTTGTGGTGATTCTTGATTAATTGAAACCTTAAGAGATATGCCTACATCTCTTATGAAGGTTATAAAGTCAAATTTTACTGGTTTCCTTTTCAAATCTAAGTTGTGACATGAGGTATTAGGCTGACCAAAATTATTGTTTTCGAGCATAGTCGTATTTGTACAGGCTACACTTACTTGTAATTGTGATCCTGTTTTACTTCAACACTATTGAGATACTAGGAATTAGAAAAAGTTATCAAATTGTATTTTTAAGGTTGTATATACTCGTGAAAAAGTTGAGGACCTTGATACGTTTGTTAGTTTGCCGTTTTGAACTCACAAAATTGTGTTGGACTGTTTCTATGCTTAACAATTGAGGTTTCTGTATATACTTGTATTTGTACTCCTTTTGTCTACTGGTATATCTAGAACTTTATATTGGTACCTTGGTTACCTCTTTTAACCTTACATTGTCATGTTGGTATTCGTTATGACATTAAAGAGACATGTGTAACTCGTACACTTGTACGTATTGTTTGATCACTTGACATTCTTGTTGAGACCTAGTCCTTCTTGTGGCTGTTACTTTGTCACTATCAGCATGCCTCTTGATTCAAATCATTTTCCATCTTGACTATGGATTTTTACTCCGTCTTACGAATGTAAATTGTCTATTTTAGGTACGAACATGAAAACAATTTTTAATATGGTTCTTGGTTCTCTTAATTATTGTGTTTTGACCCTTCTTGATACAAGACGTTGACCTTCTAAATATCTGCTTGTGCTTGGTGTGGCGGCACGATGTATATATTAGAAAGCCTTGTTATTGAATCTCTTGGAAAATTGTGTTATGAGTGTTATTGGCATTTGGATCTATAAATATAGATCTTGATACACTTACTTTAATGTTTATTTATTTATTATGTGTCAATTGTGTTGCCCATGACTTGAGAAAGGTATCTTGTGGATTCTGAGGGCTTTGAACCGATAAATTTTACACCACTAAGCTATATGCTACGCAATAGTTGTTTCTATCGTAGAGAATGTTCGAGGGGATGCGTGAAGCTGGCCATTATTGATGAAGATTTTGAGATCCTTAAGGAAGATCAAATTTGCATATGGGCATCTATATTTTTCATACACTATGGGACTTGTTCATGATCTATGTGTTGCATATTTACATGAAATTTTGAGGGCTGATTTGATTCTGTCACAATGGGTTGTAATATAAGTATGGCTATATGTTTTGATTTTATTTGGGTGTGTAAACCCAAGTCTTGTAATACACTAAAGTTACTATTTGTTTTGAATGTTTGTGTGAAGCATGAACCGGCTGATTTGAGTATTCGAAAGTTGGTAATATTCATTTCATTTAATCCTTAGGTGTGAGGATAATATATGTATGGAAAGCTCGTCGATTATTTTCTTAAAGTATTTTGGGAGGGTTTTTCCTCATAAGTTAAAATTTCGAGCAATATCGATTTTGACATCAATTAAATGTCGTAATGCACAAGATGCACATCCATAACAAAATTATATGTTATGAACCTAATCCCTCTACAAGATTATAATCAATATTCCCTTGTTAATCACTTTTTAGTGTCGCAAGTATTATATTAGGTCTCTTCATTAAAGGGTAGTATTCTTCCAAATGGGTCGCTACAAGTGTTGGTATTAGAGACTAGGTTTGTGGTTCTTGGACCTTTGCTTTAAATCACTTGTATACTTGTTTGCTTTCAAAAAATGTTCTATTTAGATTATTTGTTCACTTACATGGTTTATAATATTCTTATCGCATGTAGAGTGCATGTGCATCAAGTATATGGCCCTAATGCAATGTGATCTTTCCTTTTGAAGGAATTAAGTTATGGCCTCTTCCTTTGACTAACATATTGAAGTTGATCATGAAGGTTCAGGTACCTCTGTTTTGCAATGTCATGCGCTAGAAAAGTTAGAGATATATCTCGAATCAGTATGTTCCCCACACTTGTGGGTCTAAAGTGGGAAACCATCATGGTGTAAGAGATACTTCACATCCTCACATGATTCATGGTACTCAAGACATAAATTCTCCTTTTGAATAAATTGTTGAATTCTATATGTTGAATCTATGCATGATACCAATTGAATTAATTTAGAGGAAATGAGGAAAATGGCTGGAGTGGTTTTTGAAGGAAGTATTGATCCCATGGATGTTGAACAATAGTTGGAGCTGATGGAGAGGGTATTTGAGCACTTGGAGTGTTCAGATGTTGCAAAATTTTAAGAAGTCTATTTCAGTATTACAGAAGATGCTTATGATTGGTGGGTAAGTGTTCCAAATGGCGAGGTAAAACCTCATGTTCTTACTTGGGATGATTTTATTAAGGAAATTCATATGAAGTATGTCCCACATGCTTATTGTGATGCGAAGAAAAAGGAGTTTTTGAATCTAAGACAACAAGGCTATCTATTGCTTAGTAGGAAAAATAATTTCTAAGGATCTCTCGTTATACTATAGGTATTATTAGAGAGGAAAAAGGCAAGTGCAGGAAATTTGAAGACGGTTTAAATGATTCCATTAGGAAGAATATGGATAACTTGCAACATGAGAAATTTTCTCAGTTAGTGTCTGCTACTCTTACTTGGGAACGACTTAATAAAGAAGAATCAAGTAGGAATGAAAAGAAATTCCTAATGCCTACACCAAATTTTTGAGGTCCATCAAAAAGTGGAAGGTTTGTTAATTCTAAGGATGGTAGTGATAATAGGCCACCTCAATAAAAGCAAAAAATATTAGATTTTTCTATAGCTAGCAGTCCAAATTATGGCCAAGGCAAGCCTCGCCTTCCCAGTTGTACACAATGTAGAAAGAATCATAACGATACTTACAGGAGAGACTCTGGTGCATGTTTCAATGGCAGGAGCTCTGACCATAAAATTAAGGACTGTCCTAATCATAATAATGTTGCTTCATCAAAAACTTAATGCTTTGTTCATAAGCCTTCTATTAATCCTCCTCAAACTAATAGAGGAACAAGACCTAAACACACCCAAGTAGCAGGTACAAGTAGAGCTAGTCAAGCTAGTATACAAAGTTCTACTGCACGTGGTTGGGATGATCAATATGGAAAAGATGTTGTTGTCCGTAATTTTTACTTACTTGGATTATGTGTGTTGACATTGTTTGATACTTGTTCTACACATTCATATATTTGTTCATCATTTGTTCTTCCTGAAAATGTGAAATCTGTGAGAATTATGATGGTTGAAATATCCCTGGGTTATCAAATGGTGTGTACTCGAGTTTACCAAGATTGTCCCTTCGTTATTCATAACCTAGTCTTCCCTACTGATTTGGTCGAACTTCCCTTCAATTAATGCAATTTTATTATCGGGATGTATTGGATTTATAATTATCATGTAGTAGTAAAAGCATCTGACTTTTAAAGATCCAACATTTTCACACATCATTGTACATGGTGAAAGATCATTGACATCTAGTATAATTTTTGTTGCCTTGGTAAGAAAGTTGACGCGTCAATGTTGTGGGGGATACCTTGGTCACATTGTTGATACGCAGTTGAAGAGTCCTTGTATCAAGGACATACCTGCTGTATGTGATTTTGTAGAAGTCTTCCTAGAAAACCTTCCTGGATTTCCCCCAGAAAGAGAGGTTGAATTTCCAATCGAGCTTATTCCCGTATCTACCCCTATTTCTTTCACCCCTTATAGAATGGCTCCATCAGAGTTAAGAGGATTGAATGATCAATTGAAAGAATTACTTGAGAAAGATTTTATTCAACCTAGTGTTTCTCCTTAAGGAGCCCTTGTATTATTCGTAAAGAAGAAAGATGACACTCTTAGGCTTTATATTGATTATAGATTATTGAACAGTATAACGATCAATAAAAAATATCTGCTACCCAGGATCAATGATTTGTTTGACCAATTTAAGGGTGCTAAAGTATTCTCAAAGATTGATTTAAGTTTTGTATATCACCAACTACGTGCTAGAGAGAACCATATTTATAAAACTGCTTTTCGAACACGGTATGTTCATTATGAATTTTTCGTGATGCCATTTTGGTTGAGAAATGCTCATGAGGTATTCATGGACTTAATGCATCGAGTATTCAAGCCTTCTCTTTATCAGTTTGTGGTTGTTTTTATACATTTTAATATTTTTCAAAAAGTAGTGAAGACCATGATAAACACCTCCGGATTATTTTGCAAATTTTGAAAGAGAAAGAACTTTATGCTAAATTTTCCAAGTGTGATTTTTTGCTTGATGAAGTGGATTTTTTGGGACATGTTGTATCAACCGAAGGCGTGAAAGTGGATCCTAATAAGATACAAGCAGATGTTGAATGAAGACCTCCCAAAAGTTCAAACAAGGTAAGAAGTTTCTTGGAGTAGCAGGATACTACATAATATTTGTTTAGGCTTCTTCATTATGCCTCCCTTTTGACTAAGCTCTTACAAAAGGAAGTAAAGTTTATTTGGGATGACAAATTCCAAAAGATCTTTGAAACACTCAAATCCTTGTTGACCCAAGAGCCTATACTTAATCTACCAAATGAAATGGAAAAAGTATGTAGTATATAGTGATGTTTCTCACAATGGTCTCAGATGCGTTTTTATGCAAGAAAGGAAGGTTATTTCTTATGCTTCTTGGAAATTAAAACGGCATGAATTGAATTATCCTACTAATGATCTTGAACTTTCTTCTATAGTGTTTGCGTTAAAAATAATGCAATATTATTTGTATGGAGAGATATGCCATGAATTCACTGATTACAATATCTTAAAGTACTTGGGTACTCTGAAGGAGCTAAACATAATACAACATAGATGTTGAAATCAGCAAGGATTATGACTGCACAATTGATTATCATCCAGGTAAAGCCAATGTGGTTGTGGATGCCTTATGTCAAAAATCCATCGCTAGCATTTATTGATGTCCTTTTCCCCTACTCCTTGAGTTAAGAGCAATATTTTTTTTTGTTTTACACTTGATTCAAATGGGTAAATTATTGCTAATTTAGAAGTAAAGACAAGAATACTTCAACAGGTGAAAGAAAGAGTACTTAGATGAGAAACTTGTAAAATCGACAAGAAATTCAAAATAGGGAAAAAATTGATTTTTCATTGACAGAGGATGTTGTATTATTTGATAAAAATAGGTTAGGTGTCCCTAATAATGACAGAGTCAAGATAGAAATAATGAATGAAGCGCATACTTCACCACATGCAATGCATCCTGGGGTACAAAGATGTACAAAACCATCAAAGAAAATTATCGGTGGAATGGTATGAAGAGAGACATTGCAGAATTCATTCTAAAATGTTTGGTTTGTCAACAAGTAAAGCCAGATCATCAAGTCCCAATTCGTTTACTATAGTCCTTCTCGATGACCAAATTGAAATGGGAGAGAATAACTATGGACTTCTTATCAGGACTTCCTCGCACTCAGACAAATAATGATGCAATATGGACATGCTATGTAACATTCCGGAAAATCATGTCTCATGAAGAACCTAGTATGACATTAGGATAACCTATTAGGGGTACATAGGCACCCCAATGCCCAACATTGAGAAAAATTGGGCAAAGTATAGAAAAATTATCTAAGGAATATTAACCAATTTTCCATATACGAATAAGAAATATACTTTTCGGTTTGTCACACCGAATCCAAGATTGATGTCCAATAAATGTACCTGCAATGAAGACCCTAAGCTAAAACAAAAATGCGTTCAGAATAGTTTCACACAAAGTACTAGGCTTCCAAGTGTCAAGCCTAGTACCATAACACATGATTATTTAAAATGATCACTAAAATTAAGCAGTACCCAAGGACATAGTGAGGGTCCTTGGGAGAATAAGTAAACATTCCCAAATGAACCATAAATAATAGTTACTTAGGGAATTAAAACCAACCCATATGCAAGCATATGTGCAAGACATGTGAAGAAGCTACCAAAGAAGGGGACCACTCTAACCGAATTCGGTTACGGTAGTTAGGGGGAAAACGGCCACAAGGGACCACCCCATGCAGGGCCTAACGTTCCTACTAATTCTAGACTCTAACCTAATTACCTAAATAACTTAGGAATAACCTAATTGGACCCATTTGTGCATCCGACAACCTAGGACCAAAACCGGGTTGACACTAACCTAGTACTAGTTAAAGAGACAACCTAGGACCTAACCTAAGACGGTCAAAAAGGTTAGTTATGGTCCTAAAAACTTAGGGGTACATTAGCAATTACTATAGGTTAATTAAGTAATTTATTTATCAAATTAATTAATCAATTTAAAAGGGCTAAACCGAAACTACAAAGGAAATTTTCAAATTTCGTTTAAGACAAGAAAGGGACAACCTAGTACCTAACCTAGGATGATCCAAAAGGTTAGTTATGGTCCTAACAACTTTGGGGTAATTTATTAATTCACCTAGGTTACCTAATTAATTAACTTAGAAAATTAATTAATTATTTTAAAAGGTCTAAAACCGAAAATAAAAAGAAAATATTCAGATTTCGGTTAAGACAAAAAAGGGACAACCTAGTACCTAACCTAAGATGGTCCAAAGTATTAGTTAAGATCCTAACAACTTAAGGGTACTTTAGTAATTACCATAGGATACTCTTTTTTATTTATTTAGAAACTTCATTAATTAATTCAAAGGGGCAAAATCGAAATCACAAAAAAAAAAAATATCCATTTTTCGGTTAAAACAAAAAACAGACAACCTAGTACCTAACCTAGGATGGTTCAAAGGATTAGTTATGGTTATAACGACTTAAGATTACTTTAGTAATAACCCTAGGTCACTTAATTAATTAAATTAGCCGTTTAATTAATTAAATTAAAGGGGTTAGACCGAAATTCTTACACTAACCTAGTAAAACTCAAGAAACATCCAAGTACTTAACGTAGGATGGTCCAAAACGGTTAAAATTTATTACAATGATTTAGGGGGACTTTAATAGTTACCCTAGGTACCTTAATTAATGAAATTAGACATTTAATTAATTAATTTAAATGGGCAAAACGAAATTCTTAGGAAAATTTTCAGATTTGACCAAGTATTGTGTTTTCCAAGTTCTAGTCAATCTAGGAGGGGCTTTTTAGTAATTTGTTAATTAATTTATTTAATTAACATATTAAACCCTATGTTGAATGAGTCAATATAAGTTATTAAACCTAAAAATCACGTTCAAACTCATAGACAAAAAGGACGCAAAAATAGTAAGCAACGAACGCAAGAAAAAAGCAAAAAAATTTATTGATTTCTCTAGGGCGATTTCAAGGTTTCGTTCAAGGTGGTCTTCGTATATTAATTTATAAATAAGGTATGGGTTTCTCTCCTAGACTTGTTTCTCCAAGATAACTTTCTTTCGAATGATTCAGAGATCTTGAAAACTAGGGTTGTTTCTCGTCGTTCTTGTCGAACTCCTTTCCCTTGTATCTTTGTTACGCTTTCAATGTTGAATAGGTTAGAAATTATGTTGGTTATATGTGGTTCTGGCTGATATTAATTTGTATGGTTTTTTGTTCAATAATGATTGAATGAACCTATTAATTGGACTCGTTTGATGATAAGTGTTATTATGTAAATTACAAGAATGATACTATGTTAAAGATATGTCCAAAAATGTTATGTATAAAGATGTTACGGTCTGTTGTGCATACTTTCTGTTAATATGGTTATGAAGATGTTAAAGTGATCAAATGTTAATATGATGCTGTCCATTACGACTTAAAAACATTAGTCTAGAGTCATGAACTAAAATTTGCTTAACAAGGCCACTATGAAATCATATCTTGAATGAATTGGCTATCTGGTTCAAATAAAATTGGCAAACTCTATTTGTCAAAATTAATATATGCTAATGGCTAGAAACTTATGTAAATGATTAAAATATTGTATAAGGGTTCATACATATAGCAAATTAAATATGACCATACGTAAAAAAATTGGCTTATGCCAATAAGAATGAATTTGCTAGTCTAACATCCCAAATCTTGAGCCAATACTAATCATATGCTAACTCTTATATAATTAAAATATAAAAAGGATAATATAAGTACTTCTAAAGTAATATCAATGAATCCATAACCAAGGGAATGAAACTCATTGAAACAACTACCAACATGCTCTAAAACAATGACATATGAACTCATGAAACTCATTGAATGATATGCAGTAGAGTCATATCATCGTTCATAAACGATGATATGACTCTACTACACCAAAGTAAGTAAGTGACGTTAGTTATAACATAATTAAAGGGGTCTAAAGAAAGTAAATGACAAGAATAGTGTGTTAAAGGAAGTGAGACAAGTCTCACTTACACCTTAGCTTCTATGTTAAAAGAATACTCACATATGAAGGTGTTAGAAGGTGTGAGCCAGTCTCATTAACACCAAAGAATCATATGTAAGGAGAATTCACATTTCATCAATGTAAAGTAAGGATGAACAATCATCAAAAGAGTAAGTAAATCTCAATATAGAAGCAAGCCTCCATAATGCTTGAGTCAACACTAGAAGATAAAAAAGGAATGAACATTCACGTAAAAGGGTGACTAATTATGAAAACAAAATGTGCTAATGTTAATTAATGTGGTGAAAACAGGATAAGAGGATAATGTTAAAGATGAGAGAAATCTCAAATGAGCCTAAGTAAATGTTACCAAAACGTACTCACCTATGAGAGTGTAAAGCTAAAGAAGAGACCAGACTCTATGAACACTCTAACGAAAGTATAGAGATTAATGTATACTCAATACTAATAATGAGATGACAAATCATCAATTGAGCTATGATGTCCTCATACTAGAAGTTAGCTTCCATGACGTATGAGTTGAATGCAATAAAATTTTATACTGAGCACCGATATACTAGCTATGAGCGGTGATGCCTTCTTTCGGGAAGGGCGGAGGTTCACGTAACTCTCATTAGATGAGATTATCCGGTATTACGGGTGTGGGTCTCCATATATCTCCATATCTTCGAACTTATACTACCAATACAGGGATCTGGCGGGGTTCAATTCCCTTGTACGCTAGCATGTTTTGGGTTTTGGTGTGGGGGATACACTGGATTTTATCATGCTCAAATGATCTATGTCGGTTAAAGTTAAAGTTCCCAAAGAAAGAATGAGGCCATCCTCAAAGTATGAAAGATAATAAAATGAACGATACCGAAGGTGTTTATGCAAGACAATAAGGAGGTGAAATAAAATTCAAGTAATGACATTAGGTCATTTTTAGTCAATGCACTTCATTATCCCGATGAGATTCTTAAAGTTCATCCGAGGTATAGCTAGTGTTTACATCATCCTACGAATGAATGAAAGGAATAATGTGAAGTACGAATGAAAAAATGAAGTAGACTCTATGTTTGCTAAAGAAGACCTTCGAGTTGAGGTCCCATATATTGGGACCTCACTTGAGATGTCTTAATGCTACATCAACGATCAAAAGTCTCGTGTATATGAAATGTATAATATATGAAACATGAAAGTAATTAAATAAATGGCATGATCAATAAAGAATTGCTTTTGAAAGGTAATGAATATATAGTGTAACAAATGACTCACTATAAGGTAGGAAAATCATTCCTCAGTCCTTGGATTACTTACTTGATTCATTGTGGGTATGGGACTACAATGAATCATTGCACTTGTAAGTAGAACATAGGATCAAAAGAATTATTGAATTTCATAACAAGAAGAAAATAATACTGAAAAATAAACTAAGGTTCGTGCAAATATTGGAGTAGAAATAGATGCCTCAAGGTATACAAACAGGGTTAATAACAAATTAATGGGCATAGCCAATAAAGATTGGCTTATAAATACATTCATACCCAATTTAAGAATGAAATATTTATCTTGCAAGTAAGGTAGCCAATAATGGAGCATGGATTATGAATCAACTAAAGAATGGGTATAGCCAATAAATATTGGCATATGTATCTAATCATACCCAAAGGAAATAAGAATGAAGAATCTAAAGTAGAGTACCCAAATTATCTCCTTCTTCTTGTGAATTACTTACTCGATTCATTGTAGGTATGAGACTAAAATGAACCATTGCACTTGTAAGTGAAACATAAGATTAAAGGAGATCATTTAACTACATAACAAGAACAAGAAACAGATTGAAAAATAATCTAAGTGTCAAAAATAGGGCTCTCGGGTTTGGACTATCAAATTTTCAAATCTTCGCTCTAGTTGTTCTAAAATTTTGTGGATGATACTAATGTTTTGCAATCATATAGAAAATGAGTTGTGTTCTTTGAATGCATTAAAATACATCATATTCATGCCACAATTCACATCTAATGATTTAGGAGAGTCTAGTAACTAGGCTTTCCAGAAATAGCATTATTTTTAGGAAGAACTTTCTTTGATCATGCATATCCTTATGTGTATATGTGCATACACCCATACTTAGTACAAGTGGTTTAATAACCCCTACTATTTACTATTTTTATAGGTGCAGGTCAAAGGACAAGTTGACGAAACTTGTAGTGGTTTGGACTTTTGTGTTTCTCCAAACCATTTGGTAGGTCCTCGTGATTTCGAGGATGCTATAGATTTAGTCTAGCCTTAATTTTAGACATATCTAGTGGATGTTGTCACTATAATTTCTTTTGCACCTTCATTTCGAAGCTTTGTAATAAGGTTGTGTTTGGCAAACTATTTATGATATATTCATCTTCATTTTCGAATTGATTCTTGATAATAGATGGTTGTTCTCTTATATTGAGCTTAGTATATGATGTATCTAGTTCATAATTATACGTAGTCTATGTATACTTCATACATATATATTTTTAAATTTTTTACAAATTTAACTACATGAATGTGATGAATGCAAGATGAGGCTTGTCTGTGACCTCCAAGAGGTCAACGAAGCCGGTTGTGATCCGGATTCCAGAATCCAAGTTGTGACAAACTTGGTATCAGAGCATGAGATTAAATTACCTAGGATATAAAGCTCAACACAACCACATTACGTAGTTTCTAGCTTATAGTTTTGAAGCGCGCCGCAATCATGACTTAGCGATTATGCGATGATAGGAAATTCTCCCTTCTTCTACTCTTTATCGTGCTATCTAGAGCTTTTGTGCCATTATGAGTATCTAACTTCCTTCTCTGTGAACGTGTATAAGAATACGCACAAGAATTAGTATGGTGAAGTGGTCTAAGGTGCCAGGCTCAAGATCTGGCCTTCCTAGGAAGGGGCCATAATTGAAATTCCCAACGTGGACGAAAGACGTGTGGTGAGTGTGGTTGTTGGCATAGAGGTGAATGCATGGTAATGTCTAAAAGACTTTTATGAGTATTTATGAGGAGGAGAAGGATAATTTGGCTACATACCAACTTAAAAATATGGCTTAGACATGGATTTGCTTCATAAATGTTATGCTATAATAGACTATAGAATAACGGTAGTAAGGCTTCAGTTTCCAAAGAAGTTGGGCTACACTGAGAAGGGAGTGGTTCAAAACAAATAGGCCAAGGGAGATGCTTATCCTTAGCCAAATGTTGTAGCCGAACCCCCAAGAGAAACCGGTCATATGCGTTTAAAGGTTGAGAGAAACAAGAGTAGTCCGCGTATGTGGATAATGGTAACTTGCTTGTTTTCTCCTTTTCTGTTTATGCATTATTAGATCCAGGATCTACTTTGTCTATGGTAACTCATTTTTTGTATAATCCATTTGACTTAATTCCTGAGATCTTACATGAACCGTTTCTAGTTAATACTCCCATAGGAGACAATGTTAAGGCTGAAGGGGTATGTAGAGAAATAGATGGCCTAGTGGCAAGTCCCTTTGAAATTAAGTTGGGCGTCATTAGGTTCAAATCTTAAGGCCAACAATATTTTATCTAAGAGGTTAGATATAGTCATCCTACGCGTGGTTTATTATTAATAAACTCTAAGTTTAGGTGCTTTAGTGGATTTGGTGTGGTAAGTCCCTAATCGTATGTCTTATAATAGCACTATGTGAGTTAAAACGAAGTTATGTTTGCATTTTATGTTGGTGTTTTGAGTAGCATAGGCATGTTTTCTATATTACATGATTTTTGATATGCATTATGTTAAGTGTGATTGAGAACGAAATTCAACAATCTCAAATATGAATCTTCATATGTGCTTGGATGATATGAATCATCCAAATAAGTGTGAATCAGATATTCACAAAAGAGAAACATTTAAGCATGATAGAGTAACTTTCGAAAGTCACCCTCTTGTTTAAGTGACATGTAAGTTTCATTCGGGGAAGAATGTTCCTAAGGGGAGGAGAATGTAACATTCCTGAAAATCATGTCTAATGAATAGCCCAGTATGCGCTTAGGATAACCTATTAGGGATTCATAGGCACCCCAATGCCTAATATTGAGAAATATTAGGCATAGTATAGAAAAATTATCTACGGATATTAGCCAATTTTCCATATACGAATAAGAAAATTTTTTTTTGGGTTGTCACACCCCAATCCAAGATTGATGTTCAATAAATATGCCTGCAATGAAGACCCTAAGCTAAAAGAAAAATCCGTTCATAATAGTTTCACACAAAGTACTAGACATCCAAGTGTCAAGCCTAGTACCATAGCACATGATTATTTAAAATGTTAATGTAAATTAAGCAGTACCCAAGGACATAATGAGGGTCCTTGGGACAATAAGTAAACATTCCCAAATGAACCATAAATAATAGTTAGTTAGGTAAGTACAACCAAACCATGTGCAAGAACATGTGCAAGACATGTGAAGAAGTTGCCAAAGGAGGGGACCACCCTAACCGAATTCGGTTAGGGTAGGTAGGGGGAAAACGTGCACAAGGGACCACTCCATGTGGGGCATAAACTCCCTACCAATTCTAGACTCTAAACTACTGCCCTAAAATAACTAAATAACCTAGGACTAACTGAATTGGACCATTAGTGCACCCGAAAACCTAGGACCACAACCGGGTTGACTCTAACGTAGTACTAGTTAAAGAGACAACCTAGTATCTAACCTCAAATGGTCCAAAAGGTTAGTTATTGTACTAAAAACTTAGGGGAACTTTAATAATTCCAATAGGTTACTTAATTAATTAATTTATCAACATAATTAATAAATTTAAAAGGGTTAAACCGAAACTACAATGGAAATTTCGAGATTTTGTTTAAGACAAGAAAATGACAACCTAGTACTTAACCTAGGATGGCCCAAAAGGATAGATATGGTACTAACAACTTAGGGGTACTTTATTAATTCCCATAAGTTACCTAATTAATTTATTTATAAAATTAATCTATTATTTTAAAAGGGCTAAAACCGAAAAAAAGGAAATATGCAGATTTCGGTTTAGACAAGAAATGGAAGACCTAGTACCTAACCTAGGATGGTCCAAAGAGTTAGTTAATATCCTAACAACTTAGGGGTACTTTAGTAATTAACCTAGGATTCTTAATAAATTAATTTAGCATCTTCATTAATTAATTTAAAGGGACAAAACCGAAATCATAAAACATTATCCAGATTTTGGTTAAAACAAGTAAAAGACAACCTAGTACCTAACCTAGGATGGTTCAAATGATTAGTTATGGTTATAACGAATTAAGAGTAATTTAGTAACTACCCTATGTTACTTAATTAATTAAATTATCTATTTAATTAATTAAATTAAAGGTCTCAAAAAGATATTCTTACACTAACCTAGTACAACTCAAGAAACATCCTAGTACTTAACCTAGTATGGTCCAAAAGGGTTAATTTTCCCCCCAATGATTTAGGGGAACTTTAATAGTTACCCTAGGTACCCTAATTAATTAAATTAGACATTTAATAAATTAATTTAAAGGGGAAAAACGAAATTCTTCGGAAAAATTTCAGATTTGACCAAGTATTGTGTTTTTCTAGTTCTAGTCAATCTAGGAGGGACTTTTTTGTAATTCGTTAATTAATTAGTTTAATTAAATTATTAAAACCTAAGTTGAATAAGTCAAGATCAGTTATTAAACCTGAAAATCACGTTCAAACTCATATACGAAAAGGACGCAAAAACAGTAAGCAACGAACGCAAGAAAAAGGCAAAAAAAATTGTCGATTTCTCTATGGCGATTTCAAGGTTTAGTTCAAGGTGGTATTCGTAGATTAAATTCTACATCAGGTATGGGTTTCTATCCTTGACTTCTTTCTCCAAGAGAACTTTCTTTCGAATAATTCAAAAATCTTGAAAACTAGGGCTGTTTCCCGGCGTTCTTGTCGAACTCCTTTCCCTAGTATCCGTGTTACGATTTCAATGTTAAATAGGTTAGAAATCAAGTTGTTGATATGTTGTTCTGGACGATCATAGTGTGTATGGTTTTTGATTAAATAATGATTGAATGAACCTATTAATTGGACTCATTTGATGCTAAGTGTTATTATGTAAATTAAAAGAATGATACTATGTTAAAGATATGTCTTAAAATATTCTGTATGAAGATGTTACGGTGTGTTGTGCATACTTGCTGTTAATATGACATTATGAAGATGTTAAAGTCACCAAATGTTATTATGATGTTGTCCATTACGACTTAAAAACGTTATTCTAAAGTCATGAACTAAAATTGTCTTAACAAGGCCACTATGAAATCATATCTTTAATGAATTGGCTATCTGGTTCCAATAAATTTGGATAACTCTACTTGTCAAAATTAATATATGCTAATTGATAGAAATTTATGTAAATGATTAAAAGATTGATAAGGGTTCATACATATGGCAAAATAAATATGAACATATGTAAGATTGGATTATGCCAATAATAATGAATTTGCTAGTCTAACATCCCAAATCTTGAGCCAGTACTAATCAGATGCTAAATCTTGTATAACTAAAGTATCAAATGATAATAAAAGCACTTTTAAGGTAATATCAATGAATTCATAACCAAGGGAATGACACTCATTGGTTAAACTCCCAACATGCTCTAAAAGAATGACATATGAACTCATCAAACTCATTGAATGATGTGCTCATCGTCCATAAACTATGATATGAATCTACTACACTAAAGTAAGTAAGTGACGTGAGTTATAACATAATTAAAGGGGTCTAATGTAAGTAAGTGACCAGAATAGTGTGTTAAAAGATGTGAGACAATTCTCACTTGCACCTAAGATACTATGTTAAAAGAATACTCACGTATGAAGGTGTTAGAAGGTGTGAGCCAGTCTCATTAACACCAAAGGATAATATGTAAGAAAAATTCACATTTCATCAATGTAAAGTAAGGATGAAAAGTCATAAATTGAGTAAGTAAATCTCAATCTAGAAGCAAGCCTCCATAATGCTTGAGTCTACACTAGAAGATAAAGAAGAAATGAACATTCCCGTAAAGGGGTGACTAATTATGAAAAAAAATATGCTATTGTTAATGAATGTGGTGACAACATGATAAGAGGAAAAATGTGAAAGATGAGAGCAATCTCAAATGAGCCTAAGCACATTTTACTAAAACGTACTCACCTATGAGAGTGTAAAGCTAAAGAAGAGATTAGTCTCTATGAACACTCTAACGAAAGTATTGAGATTAATGTATACTTAATAGTAATGATGAGAGGAGAAATGATCTATTGATCTATTATGTCCTCATACTAGAAGCCTTTTTCTATGATGTATGAGTTGAATGTCATGGAAATTTATACTGAGCACCAATAGGCTAGCTATGGCGGTGATGCCTTCTTTCGGGAAGGGAGGAGATTCACGTAACTCTCATGAGATGAGACTGTCTGGTATGCCGGGTATGAGTCTCCTTATATCTCCTAGTCTTCGAACCTATATTGCCAATATAGGGATCTGGCGGTGTTCAATTCCCATGTACGCTAGCATGTTTTAGGTCACTTTGGCCGGTTATTCCACCTCTTTTCAGTGTGGGGGAGACACTTGATTTCATGATGCTGACATGATCTATGTCAGTTAAAGTTAAAGTTCCCAAAGAAAGAATGAGTCTAGCCTTAAAGTATGAAAGATAATGAAATTGCACTTCATTATCCCGATGAGAGTATTAAACTTTATCCTAAGTATAGATGGTTTTTACATCAGCCTACGAATTAATGAAATGAATAATGTGCAGTACGAATGAACGAATGAAGAAAACTCTGTGTTTTCTAAAGAAGGCCCTTGGGTTGAGGTCCCATATGTTGGTCCTCACTTGAGATGTCTTAATGCTACATCAACGATTCCAAAGTCTTGCGTATATGAAATGGAGAATGGGTTATGAATCAACTCAAGAATGGGCATAGCCAATAAATATTGGAACATATATATAATCATACCCAAAGGAAATAAGAATGAAGAATCTAAAGTAGAGTAGCCAAATCATCTCATTCGTCTTGTGAATTGTTTACTCGACTCATTGTAGGTATGTGAATACAATGAACCATTGCACTTATAAGTGAAATAGAACATTAAAGGAGATCATTGAACTACATAACAAGAAGAAGAAACATGCTGAAAAATAATCTAAGTGTCTAAAATAGCGCTCTCTGGTATGGACTATCAAATTTCCGAATCTTCGCTCGAGTTGTTCTAAAATTTATGGATCATACTAATGTTTTGTAATGATATATAAAATGAGTTGTTTGATTTGAATGTTTTAAAATACATCATATTCATACCACAATTCACATCTAACGCTTTAGGAAAGTCTAGCACTAGTCTTTCCATAAATAGCATGTTTTTTAGGAAGAGCTTTCTTTGATCATGCGTAGCCTGATGTGTATGTGTGCATACACCCATACATAGTACAAGTGGTTTACTAAACCCTACTATTTATAGGTGCAGGTTAGAGGACAGGTTGACGACACTTGTAGTGGTTTGGACTTCAGCGTTTCTCCAAACCATTTGGTAGGTCCTCATGATTTCGAGGATGCTACAGATTAAGTCTAGCCTTAGTTTTAGACATAGCTAGTGTATGTTGTCCGTAGGGTTTCTTTCACACTTTCATTTCGAAGCTTTGTAATAAGGCCGTGTTTGTCAAACTATTTATGATATATTCATATTCAGTTTCGAATTGATTCTTTATGTTAGATGGTTGTTATCTTATGTTGAGCTTAGTATATGATGTAGGTAGTTAATAATTATATGATGTCTATCTATACTTCATACATATAAAAAAGTTTTAAATTTTCCGCAAATTTAATTAGATGAATGTGATGAATGCAATATGAGGCTTGTCTGCGAGCTCTGAGAGGTCAACGATGCCGGTTGCGATCCGGATCAAGAATTCGTGTCGTGACAGGCTAACCAAGGGTTCTCACTTTCTAGTAATCAGGATTGATTACTCACTTCACGGTTTAGCTAAGTTGTACATTAATGAGATTCTAATACTACATGGGATCCCTGTTTCTATTGTATCTGATCGAGACCCAAGGTTACATCTAGATTTTGGGGTAGCTCGCTAGAAGCATTGACTACTAAGTTGAAATTTAGCACTTCTTTCCATCCTCAAACAGGCGTCCAATCATAAAGAGTGATAAATTTTTTGGAGGATATTCTTCGAGCTTGCATGATGGAGTTTGAGGGTATTTGGGACAAACACTGGGTGTTAATAGAATTTTCTTACAATAATAGCTACCAATCAAGCATATGAATGCCTCCCTATGAAGCCTTTTACGAAAGAAAATATTGGATCCCTCTTTGTTGGAAAGAAGTTGGTGCAAGAAAATTTATTATCCCTAAAATTGTTCAACAAATGAGGACAAGGTAAAAATTATCAAAGATCGTCTAAAGATTTCTTCAGATAGAAAAAAGTCGTACCCTGATCTTAAAAGGCGTAAATTGAATATCAAGTTGGAGATAATGTATTCTTAAAGGTGTCTCCATAGAAATATATTATGAGATTTTGCCAAAAAGTAAAACTTATCCCCCAATTTTTTTGACATTATGATATACTAATAAGGGTAGGACCAATTGCACATAAATTTGCTTCGCCACCCGAGTTAGAAAAGATCCACAATGTCTTCCATGTTCTACAGTCAAAAGATACCATTCCGATCTATCTCATGTTCTTCCAATTGAATCTATCGAGGTTATTCTTGACTTGACGGGTAATGAAGAATCTATCCTAATTCATACACAGGAAGTAAAGTAGCTTAGAAACACGATATTCCCCTTAGTAAAGTTACTTTGGAGGAACAATTCTGGAAAAAGAACCTACTTGGGAGGAGAAGAAGATATGAGGACCCAGTATCCCCATTTGTTTTGGTCCTAGTTTAAGGTAAAGTTAGAGAGGAAATTTCTTTTAGGGGGGAGAGATTTGTAACACCCCTATTGTCGATACAACATTGTTTAAATACTAGAATATGTTTTATTCACATTTTGGGAAATTGAAATTTTGTGATATTTGCAACCTTTATTAACATAATTGTAATCGTAATTTAAAGTATTGTATGGGGATAATACGTAATTTTCTATTTAGAATTGCATATAAATTGAAATTGTATGTATCAGGTACACATATAGGTATATATGTATGCTTTTTGGGCAACCTACTTTTGTTAGAGCAGCACCTTTGAAGGAAAACTATACAAGTGATAAACATCATTTTTGTGACTAAATATTTTCACACCTCCTTTAGTAAATTCGTTTCCCTCAAGTCATAGAACCTTAGAAAAATATCTAACCATATTGTTTTTCAAAATCACAAGAGGGAAACATTGCCCTTTTGGATGAAATTCAAGACACACCCTTCTCTTAGGTAGTATAAGCATATCTCTTTCTATAAAATTTTGTTTCCAGTGAATAAATATGACTCGAAAAGCTAATTCGTATATCTAGGACTCTTATGCTTATGTGAAACTCTAATTTAACTATTTTGGAGTCGATATATGGGATGCAATATAGGACAAATTCTGTCCAGATTTTGAAATTAGAAATCATGTATGGACAACTCTTAGTGTTTTGAATATATATATTTTTGTACAAAATATATTTTGCAATTATTCTTCTTTGATTAAAACATAATAGATGTACCTACATCTTTAATGAAGGTGATAATGTCCAGTTCTGTCATTTTTCTTTTTCAAATATAAGTTTCAACATTAGGTACTAGGATGGCCAGAATTACTATTGTGGGAGCATGTCGGATTTTCTACCCGCTAAACTTAATTGTTATTATAATCCTTTTCTAGACACTAGGAATTAAATAAGTTAATTAAATGTATTTTTAATGTTGTAATATACTCGTGAACAAGTTGAGGACCTTGATACGTTGGTTGATTTAAGGTTTGAACTCACGATGTTGTGTTGAACTATTTATGTGCTAAAGCACTGAGGTTTGTGTATACACTTGTATTTGTACTCTTTTTACTTGCTGGTATATCAGAAATTTATCTTGGCAACATTGTTAGCTGTTGTCACATTACATTGTTGTGTTGGCATCCTTTATGATATTAAAGACACTTGTGTAACTCGTCCACTTGTACGGATTTTTTGATCACATCTCTCTCTTGTTGGGACCTAGTCCTTCTTGGGGCTTTTACTTTGTCACTATTGACATGCATCATGATTCAAATCATTTTCCATCTTGACTCTCGATTTTTAGTCTGTCATACGAATGGAAAATTTCAATTTTAAGTACGTAGAGGAAATCCATTTTTAATATAGTTATTGCTTCTTTTGAATATTGGGATTTGACCCTTCTTAATACAAGGCATCAAACTTCTTAATAACTTCTTGTGCTTGGTGTGACGACATGACTTTTATATTGGGTGATCCTTGTTATTGAATCTCTTGGAAAATGGTGCTATGAGTGTTGTTGACGTTTGGATCTTTCAATATTGAACCTGATACTCTTATTATATTATTTAATTTATTTATTTATTATGTTTCAATTGTGCTACCCATGATTTGATTAAGGCAACTTGACGATCCTGAGGGCTCCAAACCTATAGTTTTTACACCACAAAGCTATAAGCTTAGCGATAGTTGTTTCTATCATAGGGATTTTTTGAGGGGATTCGTGAAGCTGGTCATTGGAGATGAAGATTTTGAGATCCTTAAGGAAGATCACATTTGCATATAGTCATCTATATTTTTGTATAAACCTTAGGGCTTGTACATGATGTATGTGTTGTATATTTACATGAAATTTTGAGGCCTGATTTGATCCTGTCACCGTGGGTTGTAAAATAAGTATGACTATATGTTATTGTTTTGGGGTCTGTAAACCCAAGTCTTGTAATATACTAAAGTTACTATTTGTTTTGAATTTTTCTATGAAAAATGAACTGACTGATTTTGTACTCAGATGTTGGTAATATTCTTGTTAAATCATCCTTAAGTGTGAGGATAATATAGGCATGAAAAGATCGTCGGTTATTTTCTTAAACTATTTTTGGAGGGTTCTTCCTTCATAAGTTAAATTTCAGCGCCATATCAATTTTAACATCAAATAAATGTGTTAATGGGCACGATGCACATCCTTAGCAAAATTATTCATTATGAACCTAGTCCCTCTATTAGATTGTAATCAATATTCCCGTGTTAATCGCTTTTGAATGTTGCAAGTATTAAATTAAATCTCTTCATTAAAGGGTAGTATCCTTTTAAAAAGGTTACTACATGTCTTGTGTAAGTTTTGGGTTGTTGGTGGGCCTTCTAGACCGACCCAATCTGTTTTATGTATTATCCTATTAATTAATTAATTTTACAAAAGGATAAGTCATATGTAACTGTTCAACCTCTTCTAAAAATAATCCAAGTAGTATATTTTCGATTGAACATTAAAAAATGCTAGAGAGGAAAACGTGAGGAAACGAAAAATCTAGCGATCCTAGACAAATCAATCGACACACAAAGTAGACTTCTAGTTTGTGAACAAAGATCTTTGTTCCTAGTGATTCAAAGAAGCAAATAATGACTTCCACTGCAAATTAAAAGGTACACATCTCGATGTTGATTATCCTTATAATTCCTTCTTTGGTATGAAAGTCATCGTTATTGATCCAATTATGTGTTGCTTCCTTATTTATTATCCGTGTATGTTGATAAGAAATAAAATTAAGAATATATTTTTTAAATCATTGAATAGAAAAAATTAGAACATGTTAATTTTTTTGAATGTGGATTAATTATATGGTAAATAGGATTCAGAACCCTATTTCATTTTGACTCATGAAATAGATAGGATTACTTGTCCTACTACTAAAGAAATTGTAACATTCCAGAAAATTACATGCCTAGTGAACAGCCCAATAGATCTTTAAGAATGCGTATTGGGGATACATAGTCCTTCCATTGCCCAATATTGAGAAATATTAGACATAATATAGAAAATTGGCTAAGGGGTATAAGCCAATTTCAATATAGCAAAATATTGGGCATATTAGAAAATATTGGTTTAAAGGGTGTTAGCCAATTTTTCTAAATGTTAATGAGCTTGTTTAAGAGATGTACATGCAATAAAGACGGTAAGCTAAAAATCTTCAATTTTCATTTCTCACATAAAAGGTATGAAGCATCCAAGTGTCAATCCTAGATACCATAGCACAAGGTCAATTAAAATGATCATGTAGATTAAGCAGTGCCCAAGGACATAGTGAGGGTCCTTCCGACAATAAGTAAACATTCCCAAATGAACAATAAATCATAATTCGTTAGGAAAGTGCAACCAACCCATTCCCAAGAACATGTGCAAGACATGTGAAGAAGCTTCCAAAGGAGGTGACAACCCTAACCGAATTCAGTTATGGTAGTTAGGGGGGGAAATGTGCACAAGGGACCACTCCATGTGCGGCCTAACTTCCCTACCGATTCTAGACTCTACCTACTGACCTAAATAACTAAATAACCTTGGACTAACCGAATTGGAACCATTAGTGCACCCGTGACGAGCTAGGACAAAAACCAGGTTGACACTAACCTAGTACTGGTTAAAGAGACAACCTAGTACCTAACCGAGGATGGTCCAAAAAGTTAGTTATGGTCCTAACAAATTAAGGTTACTTTATTAATTCTCCTAGGTTTACCTAATTGATCAATTTTGGAAATTAATTAATTAATTAAAAATGGCTAAAACCAAAAAATAAAAATGAAATTTTCAGATGTCGGTGAAGAAAAGAAAGGGACAACCTAGTACCTAACCTCGGATGGTCCAAAGAGTTAGTTAAGATCCTAAAGACTTAAGGGTACTTTAGTAATTATCCTAGGATACTCAATTAATTAATTAATTTAGAAACTTAATAATTAAATTAAATGAGAAAACCGAAATCACAACGGAATATCCACATTTTGGTTAAAACAAGAAAAGACAACCTAGTACCTAACCTAGGATGGTTCAAAGAATTAGTTTTGGCTATAACGACTTAAGGGTAAATTAGTAATTACCATAGTTCACTTAATAAATTAAATTATCCATTTAATTAATTAAATTAAAGGAGTCAAACAAAAATTCTCACACTAACCTAGTACAACTCAAGAAACATCCTAGTAGTTAACATAGGATGGTCCAAAACGGTTAATTTTTGTTATAATGATTTAGGGGAACTTTAATAGTTACCCTAGGTACCTTAAATGATTAAATTAGTCATTTAATTAATTAATTTAAACAGGCACAACGAAATTCTTAGGAAAAATTAAAGATTTGACCAAGTATTGTGTTTTCCTAGTTCTAGTCAATCTAGGATGGGATTTTTAGTAATTAGTTATTTAATTTATTTATTTCAACTTATTAAACCCTTATTTTAATGATTAAACATCAGTTCTTTAACATAAAAATCATTTTCAAACACATAGACAAAAAGTACTAAAAAATAGTAAGCAACTAACACAAGATAAAGGCAAAAACATTTATCGATATCTCTAGGGCGCTTTAAAGGTTTCATTCAAGGTCTCCTTCATAGATTAAGTTCTACATAGGTTATGGTTTTCTCTGCTGGACTTTTTTTTCCAAGAGAACTTTCTTTCTAATAATTCAAAGATCTTGAAAACTAGGGTTGTTCCCGTGTTCTCGTCAAACTCTTTTGTCCCTAGTATCCTTTTCGATTCCATGTTGAATATGTTAGATATCATGTTGTTGGTATATGGTGCTGGCTGATCTTATTTGTAATGTTCTTGAATTATGAATGTCGATTAACCTATGAATTTGTGATCGTATAAAGTTAAGTGCTTAAAATGTGAATCATGAATCGATGATGTGTTAGTTACACCCTTAATTGTTTGAAGTGTTGATGTGTTTGTCCGAATGTTGCATTGCTGTTATTGTGACGTTATGAAGGTGTTAAATTCATCAAATATTTATATGATGCTGTCCAATATGTCTTAGAAATGTTACCCTAAATTCATGGACCAAGATTGGTTAAGATAATGATACTATGTTACGATGTGTCCGAAATTGTTAAGTATGAGGATGATTACGATTTGTTGTGCATACCTACTGTAAATGTGACTTGTTAATGATTTTGTATTTGTTAAATTATCATATTATTCTTTTGAAGGTGTTTAAAAACATTATCCCTTAATGTATGTTATAAGGATGGCTAAAAGATCACCATGAAATCATAATTTGGGTGATTGTTTAGCTTATACCAATAAAATGGCTAACAATACATCATCAAAAAGGTATGCATGCAAATGGATATAATATTATGCTAAATAATTAAAATATTGGATAATGAACAATATACATATCAAAACAAGCATGAAAGAATTAAATTTGGCCTATGCCAACAAAGATGGTTATGTAATCTATACCCAAATGTTTAGGCGAATACTAATCATATGTGAATCTTGTGTAGTAAGAATATAAAATATATTATAAGGACTTCGAATGTAATTCAATGAATCCGTAACAAAGGGAATGCCACTCATTGGGACAACTCCCAACATGCACTAAAAGAATGACATATGAACTCATGAAAATCATTGAATAAAGTTCTCCTCGTCCATAAACGATGATATGAATCTACTACACTAAAGTAAGTAAGTAACGTGAGTTATAACATAATTAAAGGGGTCTAAAGTAAGAAAGTGACCAGAAATGGGTGTCAAAGGAAGTGAGACAAGTCTTACTTACACCTAAGATACTACGTTAAAAGAATACTCACGTACGAAGGTGTTAGAATGTGTGAGCCAGTCTCATTAACACCAAAGGATGATATGTAATGAAAATTCACATTTCATCAATGTAAAGTAAGGATCACCAGTCATCAATAGAGTAAGTTAATCTCAATCTAGAAGGAAGCCTCCATAAAGCTTGAGTGAACACTAGAAGATAGAGAAGAAATGAACATTTACATAATTAGATGATAATAATCTTAATCCATGATTCTTATCAAAATGGTGAAAAAATGATAAGAGGCTAAGATGAATAGTGAGACAACTCTCAACCAAGCCTAAGTAAAGGTCACTAAAAGTACTCACCCAACAGAGTGTTGAATATCAAGAGACAAGTCTCAATCATACTATGTCTGTAAGTGTAAGGACAATTCACAGTTAATACTAATGATGAGATGAGAAATCATCTTATGTGAAATGATACCCTAATGCTAGAGTCCAGCTTCCATGATGTGTAAGTTGAATGTAATGGAACTTTATACTGAGCACTGATAGGCTAGCTATGAGAGGTGATGCCTTCCTTCGGGAAAGGTGGAGGTTCGTGTAACTCTCATGAGATGAGACTGTCCGGCATGCCGGGTATGGGTCTCCTTATATCTCCTAGTCTTTGAACCTACATTTCCAATATAGGGATATAGCAAGGTTCGACTCCCTATATACGCTACCATGTTCGGTCACTTTGGCCAGTGAATCCACATCATTTTAGTGTGGGGCAGACACTGGATTTCATTATGCTCACATGATCTATGTCGGTTAGGGTTAAGGTTTCGAAAGAAATATTGAGTCCAGCCTCAAAGTACGAAAGATAATGAAATAAAAGATACCGGAGGTGTTTGTGCAAGACAATTAGGAAGTGAAATCATATTCAAGTCATGATATAGGTCATTCTTGGTCATTCCACTTCATGATCCCGATAAGAGTCTTAAACTGCATCCTAGGTATAGCTGGTGTTTACATCAACTTACGAATGAATGAAATGAATAATGTGAAGTAAGAAAGAACGAATGAAGCAGACTTTGTGATTGCTAATGAAGGCCCTCGGGTTGGGTCTTGGGCCCTCACTTGAGATGTCTTAATGCTACATCAACGATTCCAAAGTCTTGTCTATATAAAATGTATAATATATAAACCATTAAATTAATGAAATCAATGGCATGATCAATAGAGAATTGGTTATCAAAGGTTATGGATATATAGTGTAAAGAATGACTCACTATAAGGTGGGGAAATCATTATTTAGTCCTTGGATTACTTACATCGATTCATTGTGGCTATGGGACTACAATGAATCATTGCATTTTTAAGTAAAACATAGGACCAAAATATTTATTGAACTACACAACAAGAAGAACTACACAACAACAAGAAGAAAAAGACTAAAAAATAATCTAGGTGTACAAAGAGGAGCTCTCGACCTAAGAGGATCAAAAATCTCAAATCTTCGCCCGGGTTGTTATAAAATTATGTTGATGATACTAAAGTTTTGTAATCTCATATAAAATCAATTGTGTGCTTTGAATACATTAAAATACATCATATTCATACCACACTTCACAATTAACGATTTAGGGAAGTCTAGTGACTACGATTTCCAGAAATAGCATGTTGTTTAGGAAGAGCTTTCTTTTGATCATGCATAGCCTTATGTGTATGTGTGAATACACCCATACTTATTACAAGTGGTGTACTAACCCCTACTATTTACTATTTTATAGATGCACGTTAAGGGACATATTGACTGCTTTTGCAATGGTTTTGACATCCGTGTTTCTCTAGACCATATGGTAGGTCCTCTTAATTTCGAGGATGCTATAGTTTTAGTCTTGCCTTAATTTTATACAAATCTAGTGGATGTTGTCCCTAGTGTTTCTTTCGTACATTTATTTCGAAGCTTTTGTAATAAGGCCGTGTTTGGCAAAAGTATTTATGATATATTCTTATTTTGTTTCAAATTGATTCTTATGATGGATGGTTGTTACATTTATGTTGAGCTTAGTATATGATGAATTCACGAAATAACTTTATGAAGTCTATGTGTACTTCATACGTTTAAAAGTTTTAAATTTTCCGCTAAAATTAACCATATGAATGTGATGAATGCAAGATAAGGCTTGTCTGCGACCTCTGAGAGGTCAACGACGCCGGTTGCGATCCGGATTCCAGAATCCAGGTCGTGAGAAACTTGGTATAAGAGTATGAGGTTAAAAAACTTAGGAACTAGAGTGCAACACAACCACGTTACGTAGTTTCTAGCTTATGGTTGTGAACAGCTCCACAATCATGACTTAAAGACTACGCGATGATAGAATTCTCCCTGCTTCTATTCTTTATCGTGCTATCTAAAACTTTGACACATTGTGTCAATATAAGTATATAACTTCCTTATTGTGTGAATGCATAGAAGAATACACACAATAATTAGGATGGCCAAGTGGTCTAAGGCGCCAGGCTCATGATCTGGCCTTCCCAGGGAGGGGCCAAAATGGAAATGCCCAACATGGATGAAAGACGTTTGGTGAGTGTGGTTGTTCGCATGGAGGTGAATGCATGGTAATATCCAAAAGCCTTCTATGAGTATTGATGAGGAGGAGAAGGATAAGTTGGCTGCATACCAACTCAAGAATATGGCTTAGACATGGATTTGTTTCATAAGTGTTATGCTACAATAGACTACAGAAACAGAGTAGTAAGGCTTCAGTTTCCAAATAAGTTGGGATAAAATGAGAAGGGCATGGTTCAAATCCAACTGTCCAAGGTAGATGCTCAGCTTCAGCCAAATGTTGTAGTCGAACCCCCCAAGAGAAACCGGTTCTATGTGTTGAAAGGAAGAGAAGAACAAGAGAAGCACACGGATGTGAATAATGGTAACTAGATTGTTTTCTCCTTTCATGTTTATGCATTATTAGATCCAGGATCAACCTTGTCTATGGTAACTCCTTTTGTGGCTAATCAATTTGAGTTACTTCCTGATATCTTACATGAATTGTTTCTAGTTAGTACTCCCATAGGAGATAGTTTTAAGGCCGAAGGGGTATGTAGAGAAATAGATGGCATAGTGGCAAGTCCCTTTGAAATTAAGTTGGGCGTTATTCGGTTCAAATCTTAAATCTAACAAGATTTTATCTAAGAGGTTAGATATACTCTTCCTATGTCTGATTTATGTTAAAGAAACTCTATGTTTAAGTGCTTTAGTGGATTTGGTGTGTTAAGTCCCTAATTGTAAGTCACATTATAGCACTATGTGAGTTAAAAATAAAGTTATGTTGCATTTTATGTTGCTGTTTTTTTGTAGCGTAGGCATGTTTTCTGTGTCGCATAATTTGTGATGCGCATTAACTTAAGTGTGATTGAGAAGGAAATTCCTCAATCATAAATATGAAGCTATATATAGGCTTGAAGGTTATGTATCATCCAAATAAGTGTGAATAAGATATTCACAAAAGAGAAACGTTTCAGCATGATAAAGTAACTTTCGGAAATCATCTTCTTTGTTAAAATGATGTATAAGTGTCATTGGGAATGAATATTCCTAGGGGGGATAATGTAACATTCCGGAAAATTACATGTCTAGTGAGGAGCCCAATAGGTCTTTAAGAAAGCATATTGGGGATAAATAGGCATTTTAATGCCCAATATTTAGAAATATTTGACATAGTATAGAAAATTGGCTAAGGGGTATTAGCCAATTTCTATATAATGCCCAATAAGCACAATATTGGGCATATTAGAAATATTGGCTTAAAGGGTGTTAGCCAATTTTTCTAAATGTTAATGAGCTTGTTTAAGAGATGTACCTGCAATAAAGACCTAAGCAAAAAAAATCTTCAATTTTCATTTCAAACATAAAAGGTATGAGTCATCCAAGTGTCAATCCTAGATATCACAGCACATATCAATTGAAATGATCATGTATATTAAGCATTGGACAAGGACATAGTGAGGGTACTTGGTACAATAAGTAAACATTCCCAAATGAACCATAAATAATAGTTAGTTAGGAAAGTGCAACCAACTCAAGTGCAAGCACATGTGTGAGACATAAGAAGAAGAAACCAAAGGAGGGGACCACCATAACAAAATTCGGTTAGGGTAGTTACGAGGGAAAACGTGCACAAAGGACCACTCCATGTGGGGACTAACCTCCCTACAATTTTAGACTCTAATCTACTGCAGTAAATAACTAAATAACCTAGGAATAATCGAATTGGACCCATTAGTTTACCCGACAACCTAGGACTAAAAGCAGGTTGACTTTAACCTAGTACTAGTTAAAGAGACAACCTAGTACCTAACCTAGGATGGTCCAAAAGGTTACTTATGGTCCTAGCAACTTAGGGGTACTTTAGTAAGTACCCTAGGTTACTTAATTAATTAATTTAGAAAATTAATTAAATAAATTAAAAGGTCTAAAACCGAAAAAAAAGTAAATTATCAAATTTTGGTTAAGATAAAAAAGGGACAACATTGTACCTGACCTAGGAGGTCCAAAGAGTAAGTTATGATTCTTAAGACTTAAGGGTACTTTATTTGTTACCATTTTCTACTTAATTAAATAATTTAGCAACTTAATTACTTAATATAAAGGGGAAAAACCAAAATGATTAGGCAATATCCAGATTTCGGTTAAAACAAGAAAAAGAAAAACCTAATACCTAACCTAGGATGGTTCAAAGGATTAGTTATGGTTATAACGACTTAAGGGTAATTTAATAATTACTCAGGGTAAATTATTAATTAATCATCCATTTAATTATTTAAATTAAAGGGGTCAAAACAAAACTTTTACACTAACCCATTACAACTGAAGAAACATACTAGTACTTAACCAACATGGTTAATTTTTGTTCCAATGATTTAGGGGAACTCTAATAGTTACCCTAGGTACCTTAATTAATTACATCAGACATTTAGCTAATTAATTTAAAGGAAAATTTTTTGACTTGACCAAGTATTGTATTTTCCTAGTTCAAGTCAATCTAGGAGGGGCTTTTTACTAATTAGTTAAATAATTTATTTAATTAACTTATTAAACCCTAAGTTAAATAAGTCAATATCAGTTCTTAAACCTAAAAATAACGTTCAAACTCATAGAGAAAAGGAATCAAAAAAAGTAAGAAACGAACGCAAGAAAAAAAAAGAAAAATTTATAGATTTTGCTAGAGCGATTTCAAGGTTTCTTCAAGTTTTCGTTCAAGGTGGTCTTCGTAGATTAAGTTCTACAGAAGGTATGGGTTTCTCTCCTGGACTTCATTCTCCAAGATAAGTTTCTTTTGAATTATTCAAAGATCTTGAAAACTTGGGTTGTTCCCGTGTTCTCATCGAACTCCTTTGTTCCTAGTATCCTTTTCGATTCCATGTTGAATAGGTTAGATATCATGTTGCTGGTATGTAGATCTGGATGATCTTAATTGTAATGTTCTTTAATTATGAATGTCGATTAACATTTGATGTTTTGATCCTATAAAGTTAAGTTCTTACAACGTGAATAATGAATCGACGATGTGTTAGTTACACCCGTAATTGTTTTAAGTGTTGATGTGTTTGTCTGAATGTTGCATTGTTGTTACTGTGACTTTATGAAGGTGTTAAATTCATCAAATATAAATATTATCGTGTCCAATTTGTCTTAAAAACGTTACCCTGAAGTTATGGACCAAGATTGGTTAAGATAATGATACTATGTTAAGATATGTCCGAAACTTTTTGGTAGGAAGATGATTACGGTTTGTTGTGCATACCTACTGTAAATGTGACTTGTTTATGATTTTCTGTTCATTAAATGATCATATTATGCTGTTCAAGATGTTTAAAAATTTTATGCCTAAAGTAATGGTATAAGGTTGGCTAAAAAGATCTCCATGAAATCGTAATTTGAGTGATTTTTTGGCTTGTACCAATAAAATGGCTAAAAATACATAGTCAAAAGCGACGCATGCAAATAGCTATAATATTATGTTAAATGATTAAAATATTGACTAATGAATAATATACATATCAAACCAAGCATGAAAGAACGTAAAACTGGCCTTTGTCAACAAAGACGGTTATGTAATCTATACCCAAATGTTTATGCCAATACTAATTATATGTGAATCTTGTGTAGCAAGAGTATCAAATATATTATAATCACTTCTAATGTAATTCAATGAATCCACAACCAAGGGCATTCCACTCATCAGGACAACTCCCAACTTGCTCTAAAAGAATGACATATGAACTCATGAAACTCATTGAATGAAGTGTTCATCGTCCATAAACAATGATATGAATCTACTACACTAAACTAAGTAAGTAACGTGAGTTATAACATAATTTAAGGGGTCTAAGTAAGTTACTGACCAGAATGGGGTGTTAAAGAAAATGAGACCAGTCTCACTTACACTTAAGCTACTATGTTAATAGAATACTCACGTACGAAGGTGTTAGAATGTGTGAGTAAGTCTCATTAACACCAAAGGATGATATGTAAGGAAAATTCACATTGCATCAATGTAAAGTAAGGATGACAAGTCATCAGTAGAGTAAGTAAATCTCAATCTAGAAGCTAGCCTCCATAATGCTTGAGTCAACACTAGAAGATAAAGAAGAAATGAACATTCACGTAATGAGGTGAGTAATAATGTTAATCCATGATGCTAATGAAAATGGTGAAAACATGATAAGAGGCTGTGATGAATGGTGATACAAGTCTAAACCAAGCCTAAGTAAACGTCACTAAAAGTTCTCACCTAAGATAGTGTTGAATATCAAGAGACAAGTCTCAATTATACTCTATATGTGAGTATAAGGAAATTTCACACTTAATACTTATGATGAGATGAGAAATCATCTAATGAGCAATGATTCCCTCATGCTAGAAGTCGTGTTCCATGATGTATGAGTTGAATGTAATGGAACTTTATACTAAGAACCGATAGGCTAGCTATGAGCGGTGATCCCTTCCTTCGGGAAGGGTGGAAGTTCACGTAACTCTCATGAGATGAGAATGTCCGGCATGCCGGGTATGGGTCTCCTTATATCTCCTAGTCTTTGGACGTTTACTGCCAATATAGGGATCTATAAGGGTTAGACTCCCTATATACGCTAGCATGTTCGGGTCACTTTTGCCGGTGATTCCACCTCTTTTCGGTGTGGGGAAGACACTGGATTTCATGATCTATGTCGGTTAAGGTTAAAGTTCGCAAATAAAAAATGATTCCAGACTAAAAGTATGAAAGGTAATGAAATGAACGATACTGAAGGTCTTTGTGCAGGTTAATCAGGAGGTAAAATGAAATTAATGTAATGACATTAGGTCATTCTAGGCCATTGCACTTTATGATCCCGATGGGAGTCTTAAACTTCATTGTAGGTATAGCTGCTGTTTACATCAGATTACAAATGAATGAAATAAATAATGTGAACTACCAATGAACGAATGAAGCATACTCTGTGTTTTCTAAAGAAGGCCCTCGGTTTGGGTGTTGGGCAATCACTGTAGATGTCTTAATGCTACATCAACGATTCCAATGTCTTGTGTATATGAAATGTATAATATATAAAACATGAAAGCAATGAAATCAATGGCATGATCAATAGAGAATTTATTATGAAAGGTAATGGATATATAGTATAAAGAATGACTCACTTTAAGGTAGGGAAATCATTTCTTAGTCCTTGGATTACTTACATCGATTCATTGTGGGTATGGGACTACGATGAATCATTACAATTGTAAGTAAAACATAGGACCAAAAGAATTATTGAACTACACAAAAAGAACAAGAAAAATAATGAAAAACAATCGAAGAGTACAAAGAGGAGATGTCAGCCTAAGAGGATCAAAAATCTTAAATTTTCGCCCGAGTTGTTCTAAAATTATGTTGATGATACTAATTTTTTGTAATTATATAGAAAATGAGTTTCGTTTTTTGAATGCATTAAGAAACATCTTATTCATACCACAATATATAACTAATAATTTGGGAAATTCTAGTGACTAGGCTTTCCAAAAATATCATGTTGTTCAGGAAGAACTTTCTTTGATCATGCATAGCCCTATGTGTATGCGTGGATACAACCATTCTTAGTACAAGTGGTGTACTAAACCCGACTATTTAATATTTTATAGATGCATGTTAAGGGACAGATTGAGGACTCTTGCAACGGTTTGAACATCAGTGTTTATCCAGACAAGTAAGTAGGTCCTCTTTATTTCGAGGATGCTACAGTTTTAGTCTAGCCTTAGTTTTAGACAAAGCTAGTTGATGTTGTCCCTAGCGTTTGTTTTGTACTTTCATTTTGAAGCTTTTTTAATAAGGCCGTGTTTGACTAACACATATGATATATTATTGTTCTGCTTCGAATTGATTCTTATGCTAGATGGTTGTTACATTTATGTTGAGCTTAGTATATGATGAATTCATAAAATAACTATATGATGTCTATGTATACTTCATACGTTTAAAAGTTTTAAATTTTCCACTAAAATTAACCAGATGAATAAGATGAATGCAAGATAAGGCTTGTATCCGACCTCTAAAAGGTCAACGACGCTGGTTGCGAGCCGGATTCAAGAATCTGGGTTGTTATAGAAATTCTGAGTTTTTTTAAAAAAACTATTTCTATTTAATAGCGACCTAATAAATTTTATCTACTCTTATTTTGTTTGAAAAATAGTTCTTCATAATCTACTTGTGTGTATCTTTTCGAAAAAATATTATAATGGAAAATGGATTTAAAACGACTGAAATATGAATTGTTGAAAATTGGTTATTTTTTTGACTATTTTACCAAAAAAACTACTTATGTCTGTAGGAATCTAGACATGTGGTTTACAGTTCTTTGTTGGAAACTTAGTACGTCATGATTTAATCGCTAACAACTTTCCGAAAATATATTAAAGTAGAGAAACAGACATAAAACGAATAAGAAGGAACTTTTCAATTTAGGCAAAAACCTAAAAAGAAATAAAAAAATATTTAAGGATTTTTTTTATTGAGATAAGTGTTCTATTTAGGATTATTTAGGAAAATTATAGAAATTACATACTTTTGAGGCACAACTACAATCTATAGCTTAAGTTTATAATTACAGAAATCCCAATACATTAATGGCCAAAAATTAAAGCACTAATACATTAAAAATAAGGTCAGATATTTGAGTTGATACATTAAAAAGAGGGTCAAATACATTGATTGAGGGTCAAATACATTAATAGAGGTTCCGGATATATTAATGGCCAAAAAATAAAAGCGCTGATACATTAAAAAGAGGATTGGATACATGCGGTGATACATGAAAAAGAGGGTCAGATAAATTAAAAGAGGATCAGATACATCAATGACATTTTTGACGTAAGAGAAAAAAGAGATTTTTTTGAGTTTTGTGAAACTTATAGGGGATAATGATAATAAGTAAACTAAAAGGTGGATTTCTGTAACCATTATTTTTATGTGTCCTCTTTAGGATCTTATTAGTCTTGTGTATTCATTTAGTTTTTATGTTCCTTAGAAAGTCATTTGCCTTTTTTGAGGCATTTGTGACATATGTTGTCATATTGAATGGTCTTAACCATATTTACTTTTGTTCCAATTTCAGATATGGCTGAAAGGGCACATGCTCAAAGTAATCCAAGTGGGAGTTCTCAAAGTCGAGCAAAAGGACGAGGAAGAAGAGAAACCCACCATAAGACATGTTTTTGAGGTAGAGAAATCCTACGGATGGCTGTTCCAAATGAGACAAGGTATGCTAAGGAATGAAAGGACCATTCGAAGGAAAAAACAAAAAAAAAGCTGAGAGAGTTTAGGTATTGATCACCTTGGTTGTTTAGTAAAATTCCTCCATATCTTTGTCATGAAATTTGAAAAGTTTAATGAAAGTGACTTTCAAGTTACAGAGAGGGAAGGATACGATGTTTTGTATCATTGTTTGCCAGAATACTGGAAGAATTAACTCAATGAAAAAAGTATAGAAATTTGATCAATAATTATGGAAGTACACATTGAAAATAGGACTTAAGTAAGTAAAACTTTATCACACAATCCCTTTTTATAAGTATTATTTTTTTTTGTTACTTTTAAAAAAAGACTTTGTAGTAAACATCGTTGATTGTGCTTTAATATGAATATTGAAATATTATTCTCTTTTGTTCCGGATAAGTGAATTACTGTTCTATTGCACAATGTCATATGAAATCTGATTATTAGGAATGCCAATCTACGTGATTATTGTCTAAAATAAATTGGTATAAATACTAAAGAAGTTAGTTTTTAAATTTTGGTTAAATATTTAATTCGTAGATATTGAATGAATGCTTACATTTATTTTCGATTTTACATTTAAATATGAAACCATTATGAAAATTAATTTGCTTAAATGTATATATCACATGCATAATTGATTAAAAATTATAATAATAAAATCATACATGATTATATCTCTTAATAGAGATGACATTAAAAAGTATCACTACTAACTTAAACAAAGGTGAAAAACATAACTTTGACAATTACGACATCTGGAGTCGTATAATATGGTATGTGCTGGAAGAGCAAAATTCTATAGAAGGTAGGAACCATGTTTTGAATCAACTAGAAAATGGTAATACTGCACAGCACCTTAGGGTAGTGTCAAACATGATAGCTCAACTCAAGAGTGTTGGTCATGTTTTTTCAGATGAGCAACCAGTTCAGGCAGTGATTCAGTCTCTTCAAAATAATTGAGAACATTCAAAGATTACCTTGACCCATAGTTATTGTATCAAAAAAAAAATTATGATGTTGTACTCCATGTTGAACTTGAAGATGAGCGCCTCGATGTTGCTAAAGCTGCTTTTAATGATTTTGTGGCAGAGTTAAGTGGTACAAAATCTTTAGGTTTCAAGCATAGGAAAAATTGGAAAAGGAATGGGAAAGACAGAGTCCTGAGAAGGACCCCTTCAGAAAAAAAAGATCCAAATTCCAAGAAAGGAAGATGATTTTTCAAGAAGAGATACAAGAGAAAAATGAAGTGCTACAAGTTCCAAATGTTGGGGCATTTCGCTCGTGAACGCAGTTAGACAAAAAAGTAGCATCTCCAAATGACTCTGAAAGTGCAACATATGTTTGAGCACTTTTTATTAACTGAATCTTATACTATGTGGATTGTAGGCTCAGGATCCACCGACTTCATGAGTCGAGATCTAGAAGCGTTTGTGGAGCTTGGTGGAGTTGCATCTATATTAAGGTGGATCTACGTAGGAAATAACTTGAAACTAGAAGTCAAAGGGATAGGAACTTGCAAAGTAGATTTGCATGGTGGCTATTATTTGATGTTGCATGACGTCCTATATACACCAGATATTTGATGAAACTTACTATCTGTATCAGTTCTTTTAGCCGTTGGGTTTTGATTTGTTTTTTAGTTGTAGTGGTGTTATAATAACTCCATGCAATGTTTCACATTGTTTAGGATTACGTTATGATTGTTTTATCATTTTAGATTGTAATCCTTCAACTTAGGGCTATTATGTTGACCGTTGTGTATTGACATGTAATTTAAGTAACAATAATATTGATATGTTTACATGGCATGCAACATTAGGTCACATAGGGCAAGATCCAATGAACAGGTTGGAAAAAGAAGGAAATTTAGGTTCTTTCACCATAATTGAGATGTCAACTTATGAAAATTATCTGAAATTGAAAGATTACACGCAAACAATTCGGGAAGGCCAAATAAAGCCGAGTTTAACGCTTCAATTAATCCAATACGATATTTGTGGTCCAATGAATGTGAAGGCAAGGTCTGGTTTTGCATGCTTCATTACATTTATTGATGATTTCACATTTTTTTGTTATGTCTATTTGATTTCTCGTAAATCTGAAGCACTTCAGTTCTTTAAATGATATATGAACAAAGTTGAAAATCAATTAGATAAAAGTATAAAAGCTTTAAGAACTTATTAAAAACGTGAATATTTTTCAAAACAATTAAAATAATTGTGTACTAAAAAAGTTATTATCAGATAGTTAACTACCTCTTGTACACCTTAACAACATGGTTTAGTTAAAAGAAGGAATAGAACATTATTAGGCATGACATGATCAACGATGGCGCAAAAAAATTTGTCTATCTCCTTTCGGGGAGATGCATTATTGACTGCGACTTACATATTGAACCAAGTTCCTTCTAAATCAGTGTCTTCCACTCCCTAAAACATAGGACTGATCATAAAACAAACCTGTTGATCTACGATCGTGGGATTGTGCGACATATATTTAAGTACATTTTGGTGAGTTTTGTAAACTAATCCAAGACGTAAGAAATGTATCTTTATAAGGTACACTAAATTATTGAAAGGGTTCATTGATGAACTGGAGGATGGAAGTATTATTGATATTTTAGCATGAGATGTCCGATTTTTAGAAAATAATTTTACGAAAAGGGTGAAGTAGGTGAAGTTGAACCTATGTACGAAATATGTAATTCATAAGATCATATAATATTGTTAAACATATTTGGTAATTCAATGGATCAAGAAATGATTCTTGCTCTTAGTGGGAGTTATGAATCTCAAAATCCTATAGAGGAATCTGAACTTTAAATATGTAAGAGTAAAAGAAAAGGTGTACCTAAACGATTTTATGAGATTGAGGATTATTTTTTCTTGGTATATCCTACAAAATTGTATGAACCTAATTTTTTAATTGAGGCCTTATCAAGTCTTGCAAGGGATGAATGGTTAAAAGCGATGAAACAAGAATTACAGTCCATGAAAACCAACAAAGTCTAGAATCTAGGTGACCTTCTCAAGGAAAGTAAAGCTATTGGGAATAAATTGATTCTCAAAGTTAAATGCAAATCGGATGGTTCAACAAAAAGAAACAAAACATGATTGGTGGAAAAAATGTTTTACTCAAGAAGTTTGAATAGAATATGAGGAAATGTTTTCACCTGTTGCGAAGTTTACTTCCATACGATTATTTTTAGCTATTGTTGCATGTTTAGATGTAGAATTATACCAAATGAATGTGAAGACCACTTTTCTCAATGGAGAATTAAATGAGGAAATCTACATGGAACAACTAGTAGGTTTCATTGTTAAAGGTCAAGAAAAGAAAGTATGTAATTGATAAGATCAATTTATGTCCTAACTAAATATTCAAGGAAGTGATATTTGAGATTTTATAAGGAGGTGATGCCATTTAATTTCACCATGATCGATGATGACCATTGCATCTATGTAAAAAAGTTCAATTAAAATTTTTATTCATTATTTTTACGTAGATTATATTTTATTGGCTGGAACTAATTTGAAGTATGTGAAACTATCAAGTCATGCCTTTAAAAATCATTTGACAAGAATGATATGGGTGAAGTAGACTATATATTGGATGTTAAGATTCAAAGAGATCATTCCAAGAAATTTTTGAGTTTATCTCAAGAAATATAAAAAAAATTTTGGAATGATTTCTAATGAATAGTTGCAAATCCATGGATACTCCTGTAGCTAGGGGTGTCCCAAAGCCTTTTTATATTAATTTTTATGTAAGTTTCTCTTTATTTGCAGGAAATCTGTCCAAAGATGAACACGGAAGTTTTTGAGCAAGAAATGCAGAAAAGTTACCACCTACGGGGCTTGTGACGGTCCGTCGAGCTTGTGACGGTTCGTAGGTTGCATCATAGTGAAGCTGCTGAAGAAAGATGGGGAGTCTAACCTAAGTGTGGGATTACGAAGTTCATGATGGACCGTCATGACCACGACGGTCCGTGCTGCTGGTTCGTCGTGATGATCAGAGAGTAGTCCCAGTACCCAAATTCCAAGAAGTTTAAGTGTTATGGAATGGAGACCCTCGACGGACCGTCATGCTTGGAACGGTCCGTCATACCTGTTCGTCGAGGGTAATGAAGAAAGCAACAGAAGGATTTGTAAAGTATAGGATGACGGAGGCCATGACGGCCCGTCGTGACCACGATGGCCCATCACGGGGTCTGTCGACTCGAACGCGTTTTGACAGATTTTCAGCAATTAGATCCTTCTTTTATTAGGTTTTTGTTTTTTATAAATAGTTGGAAAAACATCGTTTTTGGGGTTAGACTCTTTGTTAGTAGACTCATTGTTATTAGATTTTTTTCATTGTTATACTTTTTGGATAATCTTTAGTCCTTGATTAATTTCAGCAATTGATACACTTTTTTCTGGAATTGATTGTTGGTGCGTTTGTTGATTAATCAAGTGAACTTCGCATTGAAGTAATTGCATGAATTCTTATATTACACATATATGAATATTGTGATTATAACTATGAGTAACTAAACTCCATAACTAGGGTTGTGGGAACCATGGATGAATAATGAGGTAAAATCTAACTAAAATAACAATTCAAGAATAGTTTCTTGCATATATTGATAATTCTTTCGCTTAGATGTTTTTTTAACGGATGGTCAACGTTAGAACTCGCCTTAATGCTACTTGCCGGATCAAGGAGGTAGATAATAGGAAATGAATTATCAACATAGATTTAGTATATACTATCTAATAAGCTATTGTTTATTAGTACGAGGTAATAACTGAGTCAAATATCGAATACAATGCTTAATATATGAGGTAAAGGTAAGGGTTAGTATGAAAACACACGTAGTCGGACCAAGGTGCGGAGTGAAATTTTCTAGATGCCGGACCAAGGATTTAGAAATACATAACTTATCACCTTGCATGCAAGATACTATGAAAGAATTGTTATAGTTAGAAATATAAAATTAGGAACCTGTGGGGATAACTTAAACCCTAGTTACTTTTATTAATTGATTAAACTCCAAGATTTGAATTTGTTAGTTGTTTACTTTAATTTAGTTAGTCATTTTCATTCATTGAGAAATAAACCCCCCCCCCCTTTTATTGTCTTTTGTTTTCTAAGGAAATAATTGACTAAATAATAGTAATAATTTATTAAAGTTAAGTCTGAACTATTTTCCTTGTGGGAACGATCCCAACCTCATTAGTTGGGTTCCTTAGTTGATACGACCACTTTAGTTCTTATTTTAGAAGTAAGTTTGAGCGTATCAGAGGGCACAGAACAAAATGTGAGAATGAAACTTTAAACACATTAGAACCAAAAGTTAATCCTGTAGATAGATGCAAGAAAAGGAATACCCTTTCTTGGATTATGACGTTTCTAATATTTTTGATGAGTTTCTTGAGTTAAAGCTCGTTCAGTTTCCAGAGATGAAGCGAACTGATGAAGCTGGGAAAGCTAATGACCCAAATTATTGCAAGTATCATTGATTTGTGAGTCATCCTCTCAAAAAAAAATTGTCTTCAAGGATAGAGTGATGCGATAGGATAGAGAAAATAAAACTGTCCTTGATGATGAGAAAGCTAGTTCTAAAAAAATATCCGTCACATTTAGATCACTTGATCTTGTCTAAATATATGTCTTTGAAAAATAGAAAGGAGATTCATTGGAGAAAGAGAAATCTCAAGCTGATATATATGGTGATGAAGGTTGGATTCTTGTGACTAAGAGAAGACGCAACAAGTCAACATTTCAAAAGGAATCATTAGAGCAACCAATTAGAAGAAAGATGGTGAAGAAACTGGTGAAAAAAATCAATGAAGCGCCCAAAGATGGCAAAGGTAGAAGTACACTACTACCAGAAACCCCCACATCCTGTCACTCTAGAGGAATTCTTACCAAGTCTACTCAAGAAAAATTTGAGGCATGATGTTTTAATATTGAAAAAAGAAATAATAAAGGTGTCTCCAACTAGAAAATAAGAAGGAACAACGATATAAGACTCACCAAAAGTGACTCCTTGTGAAGAAGAAAAGCCAACAAAGAAAATCTCATCAATGATGTGTCATTCATCTTCTTAAAAGACTATTGAACATTTTTCCCATGAAGCACACGTATGTGATACAAAAATAAAATTCACGAACGATGATCATTTATTTGGGGAAACACTACATTATCATTTTTTCTATATAGTGGATCACGTACTAGAGAAGAAGATAAATAGAATCTAAATAGATGAAGGATCTAAAGTAAACATTCTACCTATCCACACATTAAAGGAACTAGGCATTGCAACAAAAGAACTTAGTGAAAATAGTTTGTTGATACAATAATTCAATCATGGGGGAAGAGGTCTATATGCTCTATTAAATTAGAAATCCAGATGGAAGATTTGCGATCAAGCGCATGGATGCACTTTATAGATGCAAAGACCTCAGACAATATATTGCTTGGAAGTCCTTGGGTATATGAGAATAGGATCATCCCATCTTCTTACTATCAATGTATAAAGTATCTTGAAGGCAGAATTGAAAGGAAGATAGTTGTGACTGATAATCCTTTCACCGAAGTCGAGAAACACTTTGCATATGAAAAATTCTATTTAAAGAGTTATGTTGCTAAAGAGCAATAATATAATGATATCAATTAAACCAAGTCTTACAAGATCACGAGCGAAAGATTTGATGCAGCCGAAGGAAAGGCAAAAGTTGACACTAAAAAACTTTGTCCTAATCTTACTGAAAGGAAGATCATGTCCCTAAAGAAAAAACTGACTTCTTGACTTCGCTATGTTCCAAAAGTAAAGAAAGAAGAAGTCAAATCATCTAAATTAAAGAAGATACATTAAGAGGGTTAACTCTTCCTATAAGACAGATTGATGCAATAACCTTGTCCTCAAAACTGCGACAAAATACATTCACTCAAAGTCAATTACGAGTTGTGGCACTACCTACAAAACGCACAAGTGAAGGTTTTGATTCTAATGCTTACAAGTTATTTGCAAAGGTTGGATACAACCCCAATGAGACATCAGTGTTAGTAAAACTCCCTAGAAGATAAAACCAGGCAAACACATGAAGGTCTAGGCTATAACTAACCACCACCGGTTCACATCTCCATGAGAAAGGCAGGAAATAATCATATAACTTTTGAAGATGACGTTACTGCTCCCTATAAAAGGACTTCCATCTTCGATCAACTTGTGGAAGCAACTGCAAGAATTTCTGTGTTCGAGAGGTTAGGTCTATTGAAGAAGAATAAAAAAAATCTGACAAGTTATTTAATTGATACAAAACCTACTTCACATTTAATTTGAAATGACATTAGATGTTTGATCCCTTCTAGACTGAGGCAACGAGTAGAACTTGTGGTTTTATGTAAAGAAGAACTCAAGTCAAAAGTTCACATTGTGGTTTACACTAAAGAGCGCAAGGAAGATGAAGAAAGTGTAGGTTTGTCAAATCATGTTACAATCCAAAGTGGGTACGATTCTTTGCCTCAGATGAAGATTGATGAAGAGTTAGAAGATATTGTCTCGTATTATCAGATATCTTTCAATGACAATGATTCTTTGGAAGAGGAAGACACTAGAGATGCTCCACCGGAACTTTAAGAAGGGGTAAAGACATTAATTGATCCTTTGAAGGAAGTTAATCTTAGCACTGATAAAGAACCAAGGCCAACTTACTTGAGTGCATTTCTAGAAGTTGATTAAGCCTAATGTAGTGGTCCATCATTTGGCAGTCCAAAATTGTTCTCTTACTGTTATGCAAGCTCATAGACGTTTTAGTCCTTACTTAGTTCTGTTGATAGAAAATCATTGAGGCAGGCTTTATTCGTGAGGTCATATACACTACATGAATTTCAAGCATTGTTCATGTGAGGAAGAAGAATGGTTAAATCCAAGTTAGTGTTGACTTTAGAGATCTCAACGATGCATGCCCCTAAAGCTTAGTTTCCTCTTCCAATTCAAGAGTTGATGTTTAATGCCACCACTGGTTATGAGGTGATGTCGTTCATGGATTGTTCTTCTTGATGTAATCAAATCCGTATGGCACCAAAAGATGAAGAACTCACCGCATTTGGTTTAAACAATGTTGGTGTCACATATCAAAGGAATATGCAAAATATCTTTGATGACTTTCTCCATAAAAATGTTGAATTTTATGTTGATGACTTGGTAGTAAAGTCGAGAAAGAGCGGTGATCATTTGAAAGACTTAAGAATGGTGTTTAAGTTGCTTCGAAGATATCAACTAAGGATGAACCCATTGAAGTGTGAATTCAAATTTACTTCTAGAGAGTTCCTTGGCTTCATTGTGAGACATCGAGAAATTGAAATTGATCAAGCCAAAGTTGATGCAATATCTAAGATGCCTTAACCTGGAAATATTCTTGAGTTAAAAAGTCTTTAAGGAAAGCTAGCCAACTTGAGGAGGTTAATCTCAAATTTAGCAAGACGATGCCTACCATTTGCTCATTTTAATTGTGACGAAACATGTAGAGATGGTCTTAAAAGTATAAAATTGTATTTATCAAAACCTCAAGTTTGGCAGCGCCTATACTTTGGAAACTATTGATACTCTACACTATGGTGCAATAAAGGAGCCCTGTTAGCTCAAGAGAGTAGTGAAGTCAAAGAAAACTCTCTTTACTACTTGAATAGAATGATGACACCACATGAGCTGAAATATATTCCAATTGAAAAATTGTGCATGGTACTAATCTTCTCAATTCAAAAGATGAAGCATTACTTCCAAGCTCATGTTTTTCATCTTATTTCTATAGCAAATCACATCATGTTTGTTATGTTGAAACCTTTCCTTAGTGACCGAATAGCAAGATGGTACCTCCCATTCCAACATTTTTAGATCGTGTACATCCCTCAAAAGGCAGTTTCAGGACAAGCATTTGCAGATTTCTAAGAAGACCATCCTATACCGAATGATTGGGAGTTAATTGATGAGTTTCCTAATGAATATTGGATGTTAGTTGAAGTTTTGGAAAATGTACTTTGATGGAGGTGCACATTGTGGTGAAGCTGGTGCTGGCGTGGTCTTCATCACTTCGCAAGAACAAATTCTTCCATTCTCCTTTACTTTGAAACAATGTTTAACTAATAATGTCATTGAATACCAAGCATTGATAATTGTACATGAGATGGATGTCGACATGAATCAATTACACCTACAAGTGTTTAGTAACTCTCAATTAGTAATTAGTCAAATTTTGGGAAGTTATGAGGTGAAGAAACTTGAATTACACACTTATCAGGATTATGCTCAAAAAGTGATAGGTTTCCTTGGAGATGTATCCCTTCAACATGTGCATAGAATAGAGAATAAGAAAGTTTATGCATTGGCTGCTCTAGCTTCAGCGCTAACACTTCTTGATCAAAGCCAAGCAACTATCTATCAAAAATGAATATTACCACATCCAAATGGGAAAGAATATGCAAAAAACAAGTTGATAAACTCGTCGCCACGTCTAAAGCCGCGAAGGAAGGTTGGAGACAATCCATTATCAACTACATGTGTTATGGGATACTTAAAAAAAATCCAAGGCGAAGTATTGACATACGTCGTTATGCACATCGCTTCCTCTACTACAAGGACAGATTGTATAGAAAATCATTTGAGGGTGTGCAATTATGATGTTTGGCAGAGGAAGAAGAGAATCAAGTTCTTCAAAAATCACACTTACGAGTATGTGGATCACATTAATCTGGGCCAAAACTCCACTTTCACATAAATAGGATGGGGTATTATTGGCCAACCATGGTGAAGGATTGCTTAGATTATGCCCGGAGATGCGAAGGTTGTCAATATCATGCGAATTTCATTCAGCAGCAGCCCGAAGTATTTCACCCAACCACCACATCTTGGCCATTTGACTCTTGGGGATTGGATGTCATAGAACAACTACCAAAGTCTTCTGGTTGACACTTGTATATCTTGGCTGCAAGAGATTACTTCTCAAAGTGGGCTGAAGTTGTCGCCCCTAAGGAAGTCAAGAAAGAGAGCATTGCAAATTTTATCAAACTGAATATCATCTATCGCTTTGACATCCCTCATTCCATAATAAGTGACAATAGCAATCCATTTGATAAGTTGTTAATGAACAAGATGTTTGATCTTTTTGACTTCAAGAAGCGTAAATCTTCTATGTATCATGCCGCCGCCAATGATCTTGTTGAAACATTCAATAAGACTCTATGTAACCTGCTCAAGAAAATTTTCTCCAAGTTTAAATGAGATTGACATGAAAGAATGAAAGAAGCATTGTGGGTATATAGAACAATGTACCGCACTCTCACACATGCAGCACCATATTCAGTTGCTTTTATAGTTGAAACAGTCTTGAAACTTGAGCGTCAATTACTTTTTTTGAGACTTGATAGTCAAGAAGGGTTCACTGCAGAAGAAAATGCTTTATTGTGGCATTCAGAGATAGAAGCACTTGATTAGAAGAGGCTAGAAGCCCAAAAAAACCTTGAATATTATCAAGCTCGACTATCTGTGCTTTCAACAAGAAGGTTCTCTTAAGGTGATTCCATGTTGGAGATCAAGTTCTCGCAGTAAGAAGACCCATCATTACATCCCACAAGCTTGGGGGAAAATTTACCTTAAAATGGGATGGACCATGTGTCATACAAAAAGTATATACAAATGGTGCTTACAAGATTGTTGATGTTGATTGCTAAGGATCGGTCCTATTAACGCCAATTTTCTTAAGAGTTACTACCCTTGAAGTAAGATGATGTTCCTTAATGTACGAGCCTAAAGTGCATGTCACTATTGGTTCGCAAGCATAAAAAATGCGTACAACACAACTAAAAAAACACTCAATCTGTCAGAACTACGTTGTGACTTTATCCTCTTCATTGAGGTATGTAGGCGCTTAGTATATATCCTAAGTTCAGTTGCATGTGTGTCAAAAAAACACATGTTCCCACTTAATTTCACATGACAATTAAAGAGATAAGTAGAGTTTATCTTTTATCTTATAAAACGTTAGACTTGTACGAAGTACTGTTTGGTAAGTAGATGGGGGCAAACACTTATAAAGTATGAGTTTCCTTAACAACGTGCTTGAAGTTTCATTAAATTCACATAAGTTTGCAAGTTGAAGACTTCTTATCTTCCAAGTTTTAAAGCTGAATTCTTCAAAGTGTGCAAGTTAAAGCCTTTGAAGTCTCTAACTTTGAAAGTTGGAATCCTTAATTCCACAAGTTAAAGTCTTAAAGTTTTGAAGTTGAGATCTTTAAGCTTCAATGTTGAAGTCTTCAAATTCTTTAAGTCTGCAAGTTGAAGTCTTCAAATTCTTATGCAACATTTGCAATCTATATTTGAATGCATAAACTTAAATGAGAAACTCTTATTATTTTATTCTTATTAGTGTGAAAGTGGATGGAGCTTGGATTATTCAAATTTGCAACCAAAGAATAAAGAGAAAGTTGAAAAATGAGATTAAAGACATGTATAATGTTGGATATAATATAAAACAAAAAAAAATATTATCGTAAAAAAAGATTGTCTATCTTATCAATAAAACTCCATAAGAATTAAATAAATAAATAAATAAAATCTAATGCAAGCATAGTTTGTAATTGATCATCTCTTCACGCAAAGCCTCTAGATTCTCTTTCTTTTGATCTAGATTATTCTTCAAATATGCGTCAAAACATGCATCAAATTCTTGCGTTGCAAATGATGTTACTAGCGTTGCTTATTAAACTTTATTCTCGATAGCAACCAAAAAGACTTGCAAATCTTGCGCTCTTTTGCACAACGATCTTATCTCCTTCTTCATATCACCCAGCAATGGACGAAGGGAGGACACCTTCGCAACTTCATCTTGCTCCTCACATATAGAATTTGTAAGATGTTCTCCCGCTGCTACAAACAACTCTTTTCTGGCACTTTCCATACCCATATGATGAAGGGTTGATCGTGCTTGATCATATTAAGCAGTAAAAACAAAGAAAGAGTCCAATAAAATTTTCAAGGGTGAAACATCCACGTCCTTTAAGTCTATCTCTTAAATAATTACTTGACTCTCATCTCTATGAGAAGAAGCATAAGGTGGCCCTTTTTCCACTTGAGTCACAGAAGGTGGTTTTATCAAATTAGAATGAGATATGGACTCACCAAAATTTTGTGACTCATCATGTTGTGGAGTCGCAAAATTGTTCTCATACAAATAAAAAGTGGAGGGATATATAGTCAAGTAAAAAAAGTAATACTAAGTTACTAAAGCAAGTGTCTTAACCACACCTTATTGATAGAGATTGTTATAGATCTTGAAGCACTGCTTGCATTGTCACAAGACGCAACAAAGGGTGGGATAACATCAACTAATAAATACCCTTAATCCCTTATAAAAGACTTCCTTGCTACTACATGTACTTTCACCTTCAAGCAACTGCTTCGAAACATAAACGGCTTGAGTAGGTGTCCTTCATTTTTATTCTACCGAAGGCAATTGAGACTTTATTTTACGTTTCTGGGTTGCCTTATCACCCAAAGGAGAAGGAATACCATCATTAAGGACCTCGTTATTTACATCTCCAGAACCCTCTAATAAATGATGGGAATCGGCACAGCAACATCCACTAAAACTTGCAAATAATCATCAAGAAATTTCCCATCAGTTTTCTTCCACCAAGCCAGATAGTCAGATCCAAAAGACTTTCCCACATTAGGTGTGATTGAAGGAAAAGTTACTCGCGATGCAGATTGTCTCATAGTGCGAACACTAGAGCGTAAGACCCTTGTCCAAGACGACACTACCAATATAATTCTTCATGATACCAGGGATGTTTTGGTAGAATTCGAATTGACGACTAAAGCAATGTGGACAATATGGTTGAATATTGAATGAATCTCTACATCAAAGAAGATAGTTAAAGAGAATACTCAAGAAATAGCTCGACTCCAACTCTGGTGCACAATTATTATAAACATAAAAAGAATTGGTACGTCTTATCCAACATAGTAGATGTACAACTCACATTCTCCCCACTATGAATGAGTTTTGTCACATCACTACTATAAAAATATCTTGCACCACCCTCCACGATATATTACCATAGTAGGAATAAAAGGGCCATTGGAAAATTTATAGTCTTGAAGTAATGAGCAAGCAAACCATAACATTATGGATGGGGAAGTAAAATTTAATTTGATCAAGATGAGATAAAGACTATATCTTATTTAAACCATTGCAAATTCTAGCTAATACCGGAATTGGAAAAATGATATTCCTCCCACACGCCATCAGGCTTGCCATCTTGAAACTCCCCGGACGTACAAACTCACCCTGTTTATTAGGAAGGGAGAAAGCACACAACCAACAAGACAAGAAAACAGCTAGATATGTTTGATCTCTTTTGTAATATCTCAGTCTAAGTCCAGAAAATATCCTTTCTTCATCATGTGACCACCTTGTTGTATCAGGTAAGTTCCCACTAGGATTGTGGGTCGATTCGTGGAGAGAAGACTTCTTTTCCTCCCTCGGTGGAACTACTTCATACCTCTGAGTTTTCTTACACCAAAAGCTTATCCACTTGCTCAAATATACTTCTAACTAACCCCAAACATGACGAAATGCCACAAATAAATATTCACAAACCCGAGGAATGGACTTGGTCCTTTTTTAATCATAAACCAGAAGTTCTTTGGTCTAAGGCACTATTTCTTCATAAAGTGAACTCGAAATCGACAAACCCCTAAGAATATAAAAGTCTCGTAAATAAATAATTAATTATCTAGAGGATGTACGAAATGTATTGATTTTTACACACCAAGCATCACAAAACGCTTGCAAAATGGCTGAGTTATGGTCATAAGTGAATGGAGATGCATAAATGGCATCATAAATTTGGGTTGTAACCAATACCTCTTGGCTTCTACCAAGTATATCCTCGGTCCAGTCCCAATACCCTGGAATGTGATGATACTCTCCCTCAACTGTCATTGTGTTCTCCCATCGTATCTCGCCTCGAATTATGACGCCCTAAACATGGAAGAGCAGTTTCAATGTTAGCATGATGATGATCTCGCTCTTGAAGAGAGCACAACTTGAATAGATTATTTGAAGTATGTGTACCAACCCGTACCCAAAATAGACCAAAAACTAGCTTTACAGATAAAAAAATTTGTCAGTGCAACCAACGGTGTCATCAATGGTCTGTAGGTCAGACGATAGTCCGTTCTGCACAACTTTCAATGGGATCAAAAACTCCCAAAATTTTCAGCCAAGAAAAATTCTTTAAGTCTTGGACGACGGACGGACTTACAGTTCATAGGTCAGAGGAAGGTCCGTATCCCATAACCCTCGACCGAGATCACCATTAAAACACTCTCTAACAAGAGTTACGGATGACAAGCATAGTCCGTAGGTCGAAAATTTGCAAACACTTAAGGGGAAATGCAGTTGGGTTAACTTTAAAAGGTCAAAACTCTTAGGAAAAAACGAATTAGGTGCCCCATGACGTAACCACAGAGTAGATAATTGAATAATCTTTCCATAGCCACACACCTTGCTAAAATAAGACCTCTGAGTAAAAGGTTATGCCTATTGTAGTAAAGTAATGTCGAACGAGCCGAGTCGACGAACCCTATGATGGGGCGTCAGTCAGTTGACAGACCGTCAGTCCTGTCCGTCGTTTGGTCCAACAATAACATTCCTAGGGGTCTTTTTGACCTTTACCACTTTGTATAAACTTGAAGATACATCATTTTGACCCTAAATCATCATATTTTAGTCAGTTTAAGCCTAGAAACATAATTAAAAGCATATCTACGTCAAATCATTAAATCAAAAGTTAGAAAATTAGAAGCACAAAAGGAGAAAAAGATCAAAAACCCTAATTGAATAACGCAACAAGCTCCGCAGTTCCAGCCCCAAAACCTAAGTATTTTTCTGTTGATTTCATCACCAGGTATGTGGGATTTCACTACTGGGTTCCTTTCACCCATTAAGTCCTTAGTTTCCGGTTAGATTTTTGATTCCCATATCATGCTTAGACTTAGGGTTTCTAGAACTTTGAAAGAACTTCATCAATTTATTAAATATATGTTCCAAATCATATTATCATGTTATTACTCAAATTATCGCATGGATTTCAGAAACCTAGCTTTGTATTTCTTTAGTTCTTGAATTACACATTCGAGGTCAGATATTTCAAACACTTCAGATTTATATGCCTCAGCTATAAATGCATAATTACCATATCAATTGTTGAATTCTCAGTTTTAATGTTTAGTTTTGAGCTATCACGTATTTACGGAAACTCAGACATAATCAGTAAATTTATAGCATTAGATATAGCTTTTACTAGGGTTTAGCGTATCCAATAGCCCCAGAACTAGTAGCCAAGTAGGTTGTAAATCCCCTATGCGGGCAATCAGTTTAGTTATCACTCCAGCATGCCTTTATACCTTTGGTGTGGTATATTGGGTCCTCTCGATAGGGCGTACACATCGGACACCACATTTAGCTCATGTGGTTTTATTATTTGTTATTAGTAGCTCCAACAGTTCATTCAGAATCTCTGCATTGACCATTTATCATTATATTTATTATTCATTTTCAGCATGTAATAAATTGGTCATTGCATTCTGTTAGCTAAAAATTCAGTTTATCACGTCAGATTATTATACATGCTTTTATGCTTGTTTAGTTATGTTTTATTTCAACTTTACTCTATTCTACATGCTCAGTACATTTGAAGGACAACAATTATCAGTTTCATTTTAGTGTTTAGTCACTTAGTTTCTGTTTTTGCTAGATTTAGATGGGGTTTGTCCCAGTATTTCTAGTTTAGTTTAGAGGCTTATTTCAGACATAGTTAGATTCAGCTTAGTATTGAGTTTATATTTCCTTTGTATTAAACTCATTGTTTTCAAATATCTCAGTTATATAATATGGATATTCCCCATATTTTTGGGTTTAATTATGATTTTGCTTCCTCATCAGTTTATTATCTTTAGTATGCTCAAGATCATGCCAGCAGAATTAGCTTGGGATCACTTGTGGTCCTAGGTTCCCTGTCCGCGTCTCGGGGGTAGCTCAGGCTGTGACAAAAATTGGTATCAGAGCACTATTTTATAGTGTCCTAGGATTTTTAAAAAGCCGCACTAAGTAGAGTCCTTTTCATGGGTGTGAAGTGAACCACATCTAGTGAGAGGGAGGATATGAAGTGTATTAGGAAAAACATCACTTTCTTGGTTTTCTTATCGTAAGGGAGGTATGGTCTTATTCCATCTTAATTGATATTCTACGTTTCAGATCATGCCTCCTCGTAGAGCTAAAGCTAGGAATGCGAACGCCAGGAATGCAAACGAAGATCCTCCAGTCCCAGATCAGAAAGTCTCTGATGCTGAGTTTGAAAATACCATACAGATGTTAGCTCTGAGTATGACTAATCAGAAAAAATTGGGTTCATGCTCATGCGAATGAAAAATGTGGATCAGTGGCAGCAAGGGTCTGTGACTTTGTTAGAATGAATTCTTTTGAGTTCTTAGGATCTCAAGTTTATGAGGATCCTCAGAATTTCTCGGATGAGATGAAGAAGATCTTGGAGATAATGCAAGTCACTGGGAATGATCGGGTTAAGTTAGCATCATAGAAGTTGAAGGATGTTGCTCATATGTGGTACACTCAGTGGAAAGAGAATAGGGGTGCAAATGCGGCTCCTATCACTTGGGATTGCTTTAGTGAGACTTTTCTCAACAAGTTTTTCCCAATGGAGTTAAGGGAAGCAAAATCCCAAGAATTCATGAGCTTAAGGCAGGGTTACATGACAGTCTAAGAGTATGGACTCAAGTTTAACCAACTCTCCAGGTATGGTCCTCACATGGTTATTGACTCCAGTACGCAGATGAATAAGTTTTTGTATGGAGTGTCATATTTGCTAAAAACTGAGTGCCGATATGCGATGTTACTTAGAGATATGATCATCTCTAGACTTACGACTGATGCTCAGCAGGCTGAGGGTGATAAGCTTAGGGAACAAGCAAAGTAAAATAGGAACGCTATGACTGTGAAATATGAATATTCTCTTCATAATCAGGTTGTGGAAATCGCTCGCCAGCCCCTTCATAAGATAGTGTTCAATCCTCAAAGAATAGGTACGACCAGAAGGGTTAAGCACTAGGCTCTAAATCTCAGGGAAGTGTTTTAGGCACCAAGACTTACCCCACTTGCCCTACGTGTGGCAAGAACCATCTGGGCGAGTGCCTTGCAGGAAAAGAGGGATGTATTGGGTGCGTTCAGTTTGGTCACAGCTTGAGTGATTGTCATTCTAAACAAGGTTAAGGACGTGGTAATAGTAGAGCTCAGTCTACAACTTCAGCAACACCAGCAAGTCGCAAAACTCAGTGGGGTAACTCATTTAGTACATGTGGCAGTCAGCGCCAGAAAAGGTTGTATGCTCTTCAGGCTCTCCAAGATTAGAAAGGTTCTCCTGATGTCGTTATTGGTACATTACGTGTCTTTGACCTTGATGATTATGCATTGTTAGATCTAGGGGCTACTCTTTCGTTTGTCACTCCTTACATAGCAGTCCAATTCAATGTTAGTCCAAAAACTCTATTAGAAACATTCTCAATCTCTACTCCAGTCGGTGACCCAGTTATAGCTAGACGAGTATACGGACAATGCCATGTCGCAGTCTCTAAGATACTCATCTCATTAGATCTAGTAGAGTTAAAAATGGTAAACTTTGATGTCATTCTAGGCATGGATTGGTTACACACATGTTAATCTTCAGTCGATTGTAGAACTAGGATTGTTCGTTTTCAGTTTCAAGACGAACAAATCTTAGAATAGAAGGGTAGTAGCTTAGCGCCTATGCATCGATTTATTTCTTACCTTAAGGCAAGAATAATATCTAAGGGTTATCTCTATCTTCTAGTTCGGGTTAAGGATTATAGACTTGAAACCCCAACTCTTGAGTCTTTTCCAGTAGTCTGTAAATTTCAAGAAATGTTCCCAGAAGATATTCCCGGAGTCCCTCCCGAAAAAAATTGGACTTTGGAATTGATCTCCTTCCAGATACCAAGCCTATTTCTATTCCTCCTTACAGAATGGCTCCAACAGAGCTTAAGGAATTGAAAGAGCAGTTGAAAGACCTTCTAGATAAGGTCTTCATCAGACCTATTATTTCACCATGAGGTGTACCAATTTTGTTCTTAAGGAAGACAGATGGTTATATCAGAATGTGCATTGACTATAGACAGTTGAAAAAGGTCACAATCAAGAATAAGTATCCCATCCCCAGGATTATTGACTTCTTTGACCAACTTCAGGGTGCTAGACAGTTCACAAAGTTAGACCTCAGATCGGGTTATCATCAACTCAGACTCACAGATAGTGACATTCCAAAAACAGCCTTCAGAACTCGGTACGATCATTATGAATTTGTAGTTATGTCATTTGGACTAACCAATGCTCCTACAGCTTTAATGAATTTGAGGAACAGAGTGTTCAAGCAGTATTTGGATTTGTTCATTATCGTCTTTATTGATGGTATCCTCATTTACTCTAGAGAAAGGAAGAATATGCAAGTCATTTGAGAATTGTTCTACAGACTCTCAGGATTGGCAGTTATTTGCTAAGTTTAGGAAATGTGAGTGGTTGTTGCATTCAGTTGCTTTCGTAGGTCACATTGTATCAAGCAAAGGGATCCGAGTAGATTTACAAAAGATAGAAGCAGTGAAACAATGGCCCACACCTACCTCTACTACAGATAATAAAATTTTCTTAGGTCTAGCAGGTTATTAAAGAAGGTTTGTGGAAGGATTTTCATCCATAACCTCTCCAGTGACTAGGTTGACTCAGAAGATGGTCAAGTTCCAATGGTCAGATGATTGTGAAAAAAGCTTCGCATAATTGAAAACTGGATTGACACATCTCCTTTCTTGACTCTACTAGAGGATTCATATGGTTAAGTGATCTATTGCGATGCATCCAGACTTGGCCCAGGTTTTGTGTTATGCAGCGAGGTAAGGTGATAGCTTATGCCTTTAGGAAGCTTAAGGCGCATTAGAAGAACTATCCAACTCATGACCTCGAGCTTGTAGAAGTGGTATTATTTAAGATATGGAGACACTACTTGTATGGTGTCCATGTAGATGTGTTCACTGATCATGAGAGCCTTCATTATGTGTTAATCCACAAAGAGTTGAATCTTCTCCAGAGGAGATGGCTTGAGTTCCTTAAGGATTATGATATGAGTGTGCATTATCATCCTGGTAAGGCAAATGTAGCAGCTGATGCTCTTAGTAGATTATTTATGGGAAGTGTAGCCCATGATGAGGAAGTAAGAAAGGAGCTAGTGAAGGATGTTCACGGGCTTGCTCGCTTGGGAGTTCTCCTTATGAGCATATCCGACAGCAGTGTAATGGTTCAGAATGGGGAAGAATCGTCTTTGGCAGTGGAGGTTAAGGAAAAGCAAGACAGTGACCCAATCTTGCTTGAACTTAAGGGTGCACTCCGTAATAAGAGAGTGGAGGTTTTTTCCCAAAGGGGAGATGGTTTACTTCGCTACAAAGGTAGATTGTGTGTTCTTGATGTGGGCGAGTTGAGACATATTCTTGCAGAGGCCCATAAATCTAGGTATTTTACTCATCCAGGTGCCACTAAGATTTATCGCAATCTACGAGAATTCTATTGGTGGAATGGCATGAAGCGGGATATAGCAGATTTTGTTAGTAAGTTCCCTAATTGCCATCAAGTCAAGGTAGAACTTCAGAAACAAGGAGGTATGACTCAAGAGATCGATATTCCTACTTTGAAGTGGGAGTGATCAATATGGATTTCATCATAGGGTTACGTCATACCCGCTGACAGCATGACTCCATTTGGGTGATAGGTTATAAGATGACTAAGTCTTCTCGCTTCTTGGCAGTCAAGACTACATATTCGGTAGAAGACTATGAAAGGCATTACATTAATGAGTTTGTGAGGTTATGTTGGGTTCCTTTGTCTATCAACTCAAATAGAGGTCCTCAGTTTGCCTCTCATTTTTGGAAGTCATTTCAGAAAGGTCTTGGTACTCAAGTTAACCTTAGTACAACATTTCATCAACAGACGGATGGCAAGGAAGAGCGTACCATTTAGACCTTAGAGGATTTATTGAGAGCTAGTGTGATCGATTTCAAAGGTAGTTGGGATGATCACCTTCTTCTTAATGAGTTTGCCTACAATAGTAGCTACCATTTCAGCATTTAGATGGCCTCTTATGAGGCTTTATATGGTAGTAGATGTAGATATCCTGTTCGGTGGTTTAAAGTAGTTGAAGCAGCTTTGATAGGGAAAGACTCAGTCCTTTATGCTATGGAGAAAGTGCAACTCATCAGATTTAGACTTAAGATAGCCCAAAGTCGTCAGAAATCTTATACAGATGTAAGGAGTTGGGAACTAGAGTTCTAAGTTTATGATTGGGTTTTTCTGAAGGTCTCACCTATGAAAGGGGTGATGAGATTTTGAAAGAAAGGGAAGCTCAGTCATAGATATGTAGTCCCTTACGAGATCTTGAAAAGGGTTGGTAAGATGGCATATGAGATAGAATTGCGAGCAGAATTAGCAGCAGCGCATCCTGTCGTACACATTTTACTCTTGCAGAAGTGTGTCGATGACCTAGCCTCTATAGTGACATTAGAGAGTGTGGCGGCGAAAGATAGTCTTTCTAATGAGGATGTACCAGTTGACATTCTTGATTGTCAGGTTAGAAGGTTGAGAAATAAAGAAGTCGCTTCAGTCAAGGTTTTGTTGAGGAGTCAGTCCATAGAGGGAGCTACTTCGGAGCAGTAGCAGCCATGAAAGCAAAGTATCGTCACATCTTTCCTTCTGATTCCACTCCAGCTTGAAGTAATAGTTCCTCTTCAGTTTTCCAGTCATTCATACGTGAATTCAGTCTTAGAATCATGTTCCCTCAGCTTGTACTTGCATATTCGGCGTATATGAATTATTTGAACTCGATTCAGTGAGAAACTAAGTTCTCAGTGTTTAGTAGTAGGGTTTCCAATTCTTTCCCTCTAGTTCAGCTAGTTTAGTCTTCATTCGAAGACGAATGTTTCCAAGGGGGATATAATGTAACACCCCGTAGCTGAAACAGGCCAAAAACTTTCTTTACAAAAAAAAATCTACAGGTGCAACCAAAGGTGGAATTGATTGTCTGTCGATTAGACGACGGTCCGTCCTGCACAACTGTCGATGAGATCAGAAACTCCCAAAAATTTCAGCCCATAAAATTTTTTTGAGCCTTGGACGATGGACGGACTTACGGTCCATAGGTCAGATGATGGTCCGTAGTCCGTGACCGTCGATTGAAACCCCTATTCACCCACTCTCTAACAAGAGCTACGGACGACCAGCATGGTATGTAGGTGGAAAATTTGCAGACACTTAAAGGGAAATGCAGTTGGGTTAACTTTAAAAGGTCACAACTTTTACCACAAAATGAATTAGGTGACCCATGACTTACCAGCATATAGATAATTGAATTATCTTTCCATAGCCTCCAACTTTGCTAAAGTCTTACCTCTGAGAAAACAGTTATGTCCATTTTAGTAAAGGCTTGTCGAATAGGCCCAGTCGACTAACCTAACGACCGGGCGTCGGTCAGACGACGGACTGTGAGTCCTGACAGTTGTTTGGTCGGGTAGGATCTTTCCCAAGGGTCTTTTTGACCTTTCCCACTTCGTTTAAAACTTAAGATACGTCGTTTTGACCCTAAATCATCATGTTTTAGTTAGTTTAAGCCTAGAAACATAATTTAAAATATATCATTGAATAAAAAGTTACAAAATTAGAAGCAAGAAAGGAGAAAAACCTCAAGAACCCTAATTCAAGAACGCAATAATCTCCAGCAGTTCCAGTACCGTAAACTAACTATTTTTCCGTGAATTTAATCAACAGGTATGTGGGATTTCGCTTATGGGTTCCTTAAAACATTGAGTCCCTAGTTTTCAGTCAGATTCTTGATTCCCATATCATGCTTAGATCTAGGGTTTCTAGAACTTTGATAGAACTTCGTGAATTTATGAAATAAATGTTCCAAATCATATTATCATGTTATTACTCAGATTATCGCATAGATTTCAGATCCATATCTTTGTATTTCTTTAATTCTTGAATTACATATGCTAAGTCAGATATTTCATACACTTCATATATATATGCCTCAGTTATAAATGCATAATTACCATATTAATTGTTGCATTCTCAGTTTAAATGTTGAGTTTAAATTTACAGAATTCATTGGGTGTAGCATAATACCGAGTTGGACTAGGGTTTAGGGTACCCAATAATCCCACAACTAGTAGCCAAGTAGGTTGTATGTCACCTCTGTGGGCAATTAGTTTAGTGATCACGCCACTGTGCCTTTATACCTTAGGCAGGGTATATTGGGTCTTGTCGCTGGGGCGTATATATCGGAATCAATATTTAGCTCAAATGGTTTTATGATCGGCCATTAGTAGCTCCAACAGTTCAGTCAGACTCTCTGCGTTGACCATTTTTATCAGTATATTCAGTTTCAACATGTTATAAATTGGTCATTGCATTCAGTTAGCTCAGAATTTAATTTATTATGTAAGATTATTATATTGGCTTTTATGCTTGTTCAATTATGTTTTATTTCAACTTTACTCTATCCTACATGCTCAGTACCTTTCAAGTACTTACTCATACGTGCGCTACATCTTATCGTTGTGTAGGTTCAGGTTCTCAACATCTAGATCACGCATAGATCCATTTCCGATCTCCATCTCAGTAGATTCAGTTGTGATTCCTCATTTTCCGAGGACAACAATTATGATTTTCTTTTCAGTCTTTAGTCACTTAGTTTAAGTTTTTGCTAGATTTTGCTGGGGCTTGTCCCAGTATTTCTAGTGTAGTTTACAAGATTATTTCATACATAGTTAGATTCATCTTAGTACCGAGTTAATATTTCATTTGTATTAACTCATTGTTCTCAAATATCTCATTTATAGAAAATGGTTATACCCCATCTTTACAGATTTAGTTATGATTTAGCTTCCGCATCAGTTTATTATCTTTAGTGTGCTCATGATCAAGGCTTTAGGGTTAGCTTGGGATCACTTGTGAGAAAAATAAGGTAAGAAAAATAAAACTCTGCCCTTCCCAAATCCGGATTGGACTTTCCTTAATTCAACAAGCAAGTCCAGGTAGGCATATCTCACTCATACAATATCGAAATTGCGATAACTTGGAGGCCTTGGAAAAATTACTCTTAGGGATTTCAAAGCATACCTTGAACTACTATTAATTCATAATGGTCTAGGAGTTATGGTCATTTGAGAATCATCAATTCTCACTTTTCGAACTTAAACAATTTTCATGATTTTTTTTATTTTTCAAAAAATAAATATATCCAGATTTTGACCTCTTTTCTAGTCGTTTCTAGATGCGAGATGGTACAGATTCAAAGTTAATTCGACTTAATTCCTTGAACTTCGAGACTGCCACTGAACTATTAAACAATAACGTACACATTAACTGTTGATAGATTAATTTATTTGGAAGTCATTTGAAAATAGCTACTGAAAAGTTGTTCAAAAATGAATCTTGTATGTTCGATCTTCACCTAAATATTTTCATAAGTTACTATTTGAATATTGAATTTAAAGGTTTGATGGTCACAACTGTGTTTAACTTTGGAGTTTTAGGTCAATATCTTATCAAAGACACTTTGTTTGACGACATCAACAATTCCAGTTATCTCTTCAATGAATTGAAATATTTTTGTATCTTTCTCACATACACAACAACCAAAAGGAGATGAAAGTACAGAAATACCGGTCATATTTCAAATTTAAAAACAACACATTCTTTATCTCTAATCTATTTGGAATACAAACAATAAATGATTGATTTTATTTTATTTTGTTTTATGTTGGATGCTTGGAATACAAAATAATTTTGAACCATATTTACTCGATGTTGTATAATACATTGAATATAATATACATTTGAAATACATTAAAGATAAGAACTACATTATTTGTCATGCAATACAATTTGTTTTCAAATACAAATTTTCATTGTTACTATTATTGTAAGTTTTTATGTGTTTATGATTGGAATACAAATATTGTTGGAATTTTAAGAAAGAATATACCTTTATGAAAGATATACAATCCAATGTTCTTTCCTTTCTAAATAAACATGAGTCTACAGATACAAATATGCTTCTTAAATAACTGTAAAACCATTTGGTATACTTATTAGAATGAATATAAACTAATAAAGAAATACAAATGTCATTATACAAGCTTAAACATGAAAACAACAATGAACACAAATTCAACATATCATACATATTGGAATGAATAGAAACTATTACTTTTGAAATTGTAATTGATGATTATTATAAGTGATATGTTCCTTTTTTACAAATATATTCTCCTCCGATATTTTCTCCTTTTTGTTATTAAATAATTGTGTTCTTTCAAATCAAACAAATAAAAAATTACATAAATAAGAAGAATAAAAACCTAAAATATTGAAATTTTAAATAAATATTGAAAATGTTGATACCAGGTCCGTTAAATGCTATATAATGTAATTTTGAAAATTTTCCCTTATAATTATCGTCCTAAAGTACATCCTTCTGCCACACCTCATCGACTCCACTTTCTCTCTCTATTACTTAGATTTTTCCCCTTCTCTTTTCTTACGGATTCTTTCTGTTTTATTTTTTTCAAAATGAAAAAAATGTAACGACCTGATTCCGTCGTTATGTAAAAGTCATTGAAGAAAAAACAGTGGTCAGAAAACTTCTTGGTAGTAACTTGGAATTTCGCAACCTAGTCCAAATTTGGATGAAATGTGAAGCATTATGGTATAGGGAAATCTAGTAATAAATGAGAGATCTAATAGATAATTTATTACATGAGTTGATAAGACGATAACAAACCCATACCACTTTACGTAATCGAATTGGGGTGAGTAGAACTTTCAAAAATGATCTTTTCGTGAATGGGTACATTCTGTCTCTATTGAGGTGGCTGGAGCCTGTAGCGGGATCAGTCCGCTATAGCTTCCCAAATTTGACTTAAGTCGCTAATAAACCCATAAACAACCATATTTGGTAATTTTTGAGTTTTAAGGCTAACGAGGTGATCCTAGACGAGTTCTTGACCGTTTTCACTATTCTTGAGGCTAAAGGTAAGATTTTCACCCTGAATCAATTTTTGGATCTATAGAACCTATTTTCTTGCGTTATTATCGATGGTGAGGGGCTTGAATATTATAATTATGGTAGGAAATCCATAAGTTGGTTATTAGGATTTAGGTTTGTCTAGATTTAATTAGTTTGTTATAATCCGAATAATTAAATCTTTGATTATTGATCCTTGCGTATATTAGTTGTTGTAGACCTAGAACAAGTGTAAAGAATCCGGAAAGAGAATTTTCAAGTGCCTTAGGTATTCAAGCTTGGAGTCGAGGTATGTGATGGTTGTGATTTCATGTTGGTGTGATATATGTTTGTAATTGCTTCGTTATAATGCATGTATATAAATTAATATTGCATTATTTATCACCCTACTTGTAAAATGAGGATAAGTAAATAATTATATGCCATGAATCACCTTTTGTTTGTATGATCTTGATGATATACTTGTGATTGTGATTGTGGTGTGTTAATGGGGATAGGATTGCCACGTTCCGTCAAGCTAACTAGGATCGAATTGACACATTCCGACATAAATATTGGATCGGGTTGCCACATTTCGGCACAACTATGGGTTCGGCTTCCATGTCTGGCGTAAAAATAGGATAGAATGTCCACATTTCAGCAAGATAATAGTTTGAGTTTGAGTTCCATGAGAGGACCATTGAATTGGGTTCCACGAAAGGACCATTGAATTGGGTTGTGTATCTGCTTGTGATGATTACTTTCATGCCTAATGAGGATGGATATTTAAGGAGTAATTATTTCTCTAAATGATTTAATTATACATTGTTCAGAATTGTGAAATTGTTCTTTTATATGAATGATGATTATATTATATACGTTTGGTATATGCTTGTTTTATAATGTTGTGGTTACTTATATATGTTTTATTTAGTGGGATAACTGTCTGAACCTACTAGTACACTGTGGTTGTGTACTGATACTATACTTGCTCTTATTTTGTTCAGTGCAGTGCATGATCTCGCGGCTATTGAATGACCTTATTTAGAAGATCACTTACTGTTCGAATTTAAGGGTGAGCTAGTTCTTCAAGCTTACTTTGAGTTCTTTTTTTTAAGTCCACTATTTACGGACTCAATTATTGGTTAAGTTGTTGTTAGTTTGGGGTTGTACCCCTTGTTCTTAGATTTGTCTTTATTCTGATTTTGGTATATTCACTTTCAGATTGTAGGTATTTAATTCCACATTTTTAATTAATTAAACTTGTTTCCGTAACTGTATTGCCTTAGTTTGGGTTTATTTGCTTTGTTTGGGTTGTAGTACTGCTTCTCCCACTATATGGTTAGTCTAGGTGCCAATCAAAATGGTTTGAGTCATGACAAGTTTGTATTAGAGCCTAGGTTCATTACTCTCATTTTACCAACACGAATCTAGTAGAGACTTGCATAATGGTATGGTGACGTCCATAGTTTTCTTCGAGAGGCTATAGGACTTTAGGAAAAAAAACTTCCATCTACTTTTTTGTACTATGACTTGAATCCAATTTGTATCTGGTGATACAAATTGATATCTTACCAACTATAGCAATTGAAGTGGTAATACATCTCTATAAAGAGAGGATGTGTATAGACTATCGACACATGAGTAGGGTTACCATTCGGAACAAGTAGACATTGCCTCAGATAGATGACATTTTTGACCAATTTCAAGGTGCATCAGTTTTCTCTATGATTGATTTAGTATCTTGTTACCATAAGTAAAAGTTTGAGGCTTTTAAGAATTGGCTTCAACAAGGGTTGAGGCTGCTAATAAATTAGCAGTTTTGTGGGGATTGTTAGCTACTATTGTCGCTTGTGAGTTTAGGGCCAATTGGTATCCAAACAAAGTGAACTAGATTAACACAAGCAAGTTAACTGTAATTGAGATGGTTCCAATAAGTATCTAACCTTAGAGATCGTATAAGGAATGACTGATGGTCCTTTATTGAACCAAATAGCTCTGATCTACGAATAGACTTTCAAATGTAGATCTAATGACTCTTGACTTGAAACCTACCTTTTGAGAAAGAACTCAATCTTAACATCTGTCTCAAAAACCCACTTTTGAAATGTCATCTGACTATCTAACACCTGAATCGAGACACAACTCTAACATCTGTCGAGTATCCAATCATGAGACTTAGTAGTGGACATAAATACAAGAAATCAAAAAAATTAGACCACACTAAGCTAATTGGATTCTTCGAATTTTTAATTTGGAGTAGATGATATTTTCAAAAGTTTGCTTCGTCATTGATGTTCGATGTAAGGGTCTCAAAATTTTATCCTCCTAATAAAAATATATTAATATAAAAAATTTAAATATGTACATTTAAATGTATTTAAAATAAGACTTTGATTATTTTTTTTACAATATTTATTTAATATAGTTTCTCTCTATGAATTAATCTTTAATATTAAAAGTACATAGTAATGGTTAAAACGTTTTTTGTAATTGTATTTTCAAAAACACTTGTTAAAAAAATCAGTCAAACGCAATTAATTCATAAAAAAAAGTCCAAATAAATTAGCTCATCACATTTTTTTTCCAAAAGCATATTTCTGAAAAGTTATTTTAAAAAATCTTTTTGAAGTATTTTATTTTAACAGCAATTTTTAAAAAATTTAACTCTAACTTTTGTCTTTTTCTTACCTCATATAATTTTCTTCTTTACTTATAAAAAAAGGTTTAAGGAAAACTAAAATTAATTTATAAATCTGTTCAGGTCCTACATATCATTCTAGCTAAAGCACGAATCTTGATTTTGTTGTATTCAAATTTTTTCTTATAAGAAGTTTGAATGTCAATAGCATGGTTTGATTTATTATTTTTAATAGGGATAATGCACAAGTACCCCCTCAACCTATGCTCGAAATCTCAGAGACATACTTATACTATACTAAGGTCCTATTACCCCCCTGAACTTATTTTTTAAATAATTTTCTGCCCGTTTTCGGCCTACATGGCACTATCTTGTTGGTCCAATGATGGTTGACTTTTATTTTCAAACTAGTGCCACGTAGGCTTAAAATGGGTAGAAAACTACTTATAAAATAAGTTTAGGAGGTTAATAGGACCGTAGTATATTATAAGTGTGTCTCTAGGATTTAGAGAATAGGTTGAGGGGGTACTTGGGCATTATCCCTTTTTAATAAATTACACTATTTTAGTTTTTTCGTGTATATTTTATAATTTATAATTAATTTATGTTTTTAAGAAAAGTATAGGTACAATTTAGTTAATGTCACGATTCAGACCGTCGTGATTGATACCACACTAGTTCTCCGATGGATGAATCATTACTACAACCCAAACAAATAAATTTTATGAAAACTAAGACATTTAAATATTCGGAAGAAGGTTTGAATGACAATAAAATATACAGAATTCCCATGAAGTCCGATGATTTAAACAGATTACTTAACAAAAGCTAATGCGGAAGTCTTAACCCTTAAAAGTTGAAAGTCATTGTAACAAACTCTGCTAATGACAAGTCTAATACTAAAGGGGTACAACCCCGAAACTACGTAACACGTTAAATAATGTCCGAAAGGAATGGACATAAACAAGAAATATCAATCGCTGTCTAAAAGAACCGACTCACCTTTGACTCCAGTCCCGCTCAATAGTCACCTAGCTGAGGTTTATCAATTATAACCTAAAAGATGCCTTGTACTGAACAAAGAAAGAAAAAGTGCAGTATCAGTGTACACAACCAAAGTGTACTAGTAAAATCACGCGACTATCCCACTAAGTAAAACATACACAAGTCAATATAACATAATGATAACATGAAACACAAAACATATACAATATCATAATCATTAACGAACAATGTACAATTTTACAATACTCAAATATCACAGTTATATCAAGTAATTGGTCCTCTGATGGAACCCAAATCCAAACTGTTAGCATACCAGAACGGGGTACCCGATCCAATAATTATAGAGGAACATGAAAATCGATCCCAATTAGTTATGCCAAAATGTGACAATCGATTCCAATTAGTAATGTCGGAACGTGGCAACCGATCCCAGTTAGTTATGTCAAAACGTGGAAACAAATCCAATCAGCCAACCACAAGCACAAGCACAAAGTATATTTCACAATAATAATACAATTAAGAAGTGATTTATGACATATGGTTATTCTTCATATGCCTTTAGAATTAGTGTGATAAAAAATGCAACATTCACATATACACACATGCATTATAATGAAGAAAGAACAAACATATATCACACAATCATGAATTCACAATCATCACCTACCTCGATTCCAAGATTGAATACCCTAAGGAACTTGAATCTTCAATTTTCGGATTGTTTCTACTTGTTCTAGGTCTACATATAATTAATATACGCAAGGATAAATAATCTAGGGTTAAAAAACCTAATAACCCTATATTTCCATACCCAGATCAGGTGTTTCCCACCATAAATTCCCAATCAAAATTCATCATCGATATTAACCCAAAAAAATATGTTCTATGAATCGAAAAAAGGATTCAGGGAGTTAAAACATTAAATTTAGCCTCAAGAATTGTGAAAAATAATCAAGAAGACTCTTGGGTTTGTTCCTTTCTGAGTCAAAAAGTGAAGACTAAAATATTTTTCGGATTTATTTATGACATGAAGTCGCGTCTGCCTTTCCATGACAACACTCATTATGATGTCCTAATCTTACAACTTAGGTGGGACTAGCACTCGAAGATCATTGCTGGCCTCGAGCGGACCCTTGCCATGTATTACTTAACTCAGCGCAACACAATACACATAGTTCTATAATGATTAACAAGTAAACTAACTGATAAAACTAATAATGTCTTAAAGATTAAATATTCAACTGGCCAAAAGTGGCAATCAAAATCTTAAGAAATTTAAAGATAATGAAAAGACTAAAAGACTAAAATCTGACTGTCTATCTATGAAGCCGCTAAAACTAAGATAGATGTCGTGATAGACCCCACAATATCCTAATAAAGAAAATATTGGAAGTAATAAAAGGAGTCCTCCGGAATGACAGGGGCTCACCAATTGACTCTAGAGTGCTCAACTGGATCAACGCTGCACTAGATGTTGATCCTCGTTGACTGTGTCTGCATCATGATATGATGCAGGCCAACTGACATCACTAGATTGAATGTACGAGTAAGCGAGTTGGAATGCTAAAATAACTTAACCTTGAAGAGAGTAAGAAGGAACGCTTACGTTGTTTCTGCTCAACTAATGAATAATATAACTCAGTATGACTAACTCATTTCAAAATAAAGCAATTTAAAAGCAAGTTCAATATAAATAAAAGTTGTTTCAAAACATGTTGTAAACTCTTAATTTATACAAGGATACGATTAACCCTGAGATGTATGTAAAAAGACAAACAAGCTGCTATATAT
>NC_028641.1:62245342-62260933 GCF_001406875.1 Solanum pennellii
ATATTTATATATATAAACACACCAAAAATCATCACTTAAGAGTTATAGTGATGATACAACGATCTACCTCACGCCGCCAGTCCATCCTATACCTTGCTTATGACCTGAACTGCCTAATGGATCCACTAGTTTACTATGAAAATGGTTTATCTTAAAAGTATGACCCTTCCCTACCCATGGTGGCTACATTGTATTATGGAGATGTGAGTTTTCTGAACTCATGCTCGTCCCTTATTTGGTGCTCGATAGTACTCCCAAAATATAATAAACTCTTATGTATTTGAACATACTTTTTCTTTGATTTAAGATTAGTGCTCAAAAATTTAGCTCAAAGGCTATCTTGAAAATCTCTTTTTCCCTGCTTGCTTCATTATATAAAGCTATAACTATTTTCTTAAAAATTAGTCCCAAAGCTCTTTGAAAAACTCAATTTCCATTCTTGTTAGAATGTGAATTTATTTCTTTTAAACTTCTTTGGGAATACATAGTCTCCATACATATCTTTGAAGGAAGAACTTCAAATTTTTACTGTTTTCTTAGCTTGAAACTTTAGTCTTAAAAATGTTTAAAATATTTCTAAAGACACTTGAAAACTTCTAAAAACTTGCTTTGACTTACTTTTTAACTTTTGGACTTGACTCTTAACTTCCTTAGCTTTGATATTAACTTTCCTTGAATCAAATTATGCATTAAAGGTTCATGATATCATGTTAATGGATAATTTCATGTTGTTTAGACATACCTTAGAGTGTTATAATCAACTAGGAAACACAGGTACATCACTTATAAACTAGCTCAAAAAGATGGGGGAAGAATGGGGTGAACTGGCATTTGTGGTGCTCTGAGAGGCGTGGGGTGCCATGCTCTAAACATCAGAGGCCAAGTTGGGGTTTTGGCTGGCGGGGATCCCCAAATCCTTACGGACAGAGATTGTTTGTGGGTCTATGAGAGGAGCGGTGCCCCAAGGCCTTACGGGCATGCGCTCTCGACTTTTCACCTCTATTTTTCATCTCTAAACCCTAAAAAATTTCATGGTTCTTTCGCCAAACACAGATTCATTAATACCCTCAATACCCAATGTACTTAACTCAAAAAATAACCTGCAAACAATGGTCTTTAAAAGTTTCATTTTTTATCATTCACCCATTTCAAAAAATCACTTAATTGAAACAATTAGTTTGGTGGGTGGGTGAACTGACCCAACACTAAAAGGTCTCACATAACTTTATAGTATAACCACCGACGAGTTCCACTCGCAAAGCTTGACGTTCTTGGCGAATTCTTCACTTCTCTACTTTTTTTTTCTTTGCTCTCTTCTCCAAGCCCTGAGCGTATTTTATCTTTTTCAAACTAATATAAGACATGTTTTTACCCCTATAAACCCTAAAGGAAATAGGAAATTAAATGGTGAATAGACTAGTTTGCCCTTCCCCCAATCCGTATTGGGACTTTCCTCAATCCAACAACTCAAATTTTGAGAGGAACAACTCACACATATGATATCGAAATCTCGCAAACTCAACGGCGTTGGAAAGATTATTCCAAGGTATTTCCAATCATAACCATATGCACCTCTAACTCATCCTGATCTAGAAGTTATGACCGTTTAAAAATGACCAAAACTCACTTTCATAACTTAAGAATTTTTTTCCCAATTTTTCCTTTTCATTCCGAAAATAATTATATTTAGTTTCTTTTAAGATGTTACAATATCTTCCTCTTCGGAAATTTCGTCCTCGAATGAGATTTTCTTAACTAAGCTAAGAAGAATAACCTTAAGTTCAACACTTAACAATGAAAAACAAGTAACAACATGATTACTCATATTTTATATAGTACTAAGAAGAGTATTAATACATTGATCTGCATCTCCTCCGTACTCAAAGAGACGTGGATATCTTTTCTTCATATCCTCTTCAGCTTTCCAAGTGCTTCTTCAACAAATTGGTTTCTCCAGGACCTTTATTGATGCAACCTCCTTTGTTCAAAACTTGTGAAATTGCCGATCTAAATTTTGAAATGGAATGTCCTCATAGTATAAATATCCTCAATACCAATATTCTTAGTTGGTAGAATTAATAAAGGATAGCCATGCACTTTTTAAACACATATATGTGAAACACCGCATGAACCACTGCTAACTCTAGTGGTGATCTAACTCATAAGTTATATTGCCAATCCTTTTGTCTATGCAATAAGCTTTCCCTTCTTACAAAACCTCATAACACCCTTCATGGGTGAAACGCTTAAGTATACCCAATCATTCACTTCGAACTCCAACGGCCTTCCCCTAGGATTTTTGATGACTCTGTGCCATTTTCAATCTCAATTGAATCACCTTAACCTTTTTCAGAGCTTGGTCAACTAGATATGGTCCTATCAACCCAGCTTCACAAATTTTGAACCATCCAATAGGACATATGCGTCTTCACCCATAAAGATATTAGTGTGAAGCCATTTGAGTTCTCTAATGATAACTATTGTTGTAAGCGAACTCGATGAGAGGTAGGTGATCACCCCAGTTCCCCTTAAAATATATCACATAATCCCCTCAACATATCTTCTAAGGTCTTGATAGTACGCTCTGCTTTCCCATCTGTCTGAGGATGAAAAACAATACTTATGTTCACCTTTGAACCCAAATCTTTCTAGAATGATTTCTAGAACTGTGCAGTAAATTGTGCACATAATTATGAAATAATCAAAATTGGGACTCCATGGAGTCTCACCACGTCCTGAATGTATAAATTTTCACAATCCTCTGCCGAATGAGTAGTCTTTACTAGCAAAAATTAGGATGACTTAGTCATTCTATCGACAATCACCTACATTGAATCATGATATCTGCGATATCCTGGTAACCATGTGATAATGTCTATATTAATCATCTCCCACTTCCGTTCCCAAAGTTATATGTTCTGCGCTAAACCACCAGGCCTTTGGTGTTCCAGTTTCACTTGTTGGCAATTCGTACACTTGACAACAAATTCTACATGTTTCTTCATAACATTCCACCAATGAACCTCTCTCCAATCACGATACATCTTTGTGGAATCCGGATGGATGAAATATCTGCAGCTATGTGCTTCCTCTATGATCTTCTAATGGAGCCCATCCACCATTAACACACACAACTTACCTTGATACTTCAACATACCATTTTCCTCTTGTTCAAAAGCTACTACTCTTTGCTTATGAACATTTCTTTCAATTAACGAAAAATAGGGTCTTGGTCTTGTTTTTATTTCACCTCTGACACTAGTTGTCAAAACCGGAATCTAGACCCTAGACAAGATCAACGTCGTTGACCTCTCAGAGGTCGCAGACAAGCCAACATACGTCATTCTTACGTCAACTATGTTAATTTTACCGGAAAATTTGAATCTTTTTATTTATTAACATGCTTACTAAACATTCTACTACATACGTAATTGTTCACCATCAACCATCTAACATTAAGATCATCAAATGAAAGAGACAGTTCATTATCACGATAAATATGTACTTGCCAAAACGGCACCAATACAATGTTTGAATAAAAACGGGAAAGAAACTCTACTGGAACATAATCCACTAGCTCAATCCTATAACTAATCTAGAATGTAAATGCACAAGCATCCTCAAAAGAATGAGGGCCTACCAAGTCCGGATGAATGCTCGACGTCCGGATAACTGCAACGTTGATCCTGTAGCTCTAGCGTCCACCTGTGCCTGCACCTAACATTTTAGAGTTGTATAGGGTTAGTACACACTCTTACTAAGTCTGGGTATATGCAAGAACACACCAAGGACATTCATGATTAAGATTATATCTTTCCAAACAACATGATTCTAGAAGGTCAAGTCAGTGGACTTGCTAAATTAAGATTAGCAAAGTGAGTGAGCTTTAAAAATTTGAATTAAGATGGTTTATGAGCTTTCGAAATTTTGATAAGGAAAGTTATGCCATGATAGTAACATGCATCATCGTACTTAACATTTTCCACACAACACATAACAGCGTACGCATAAAAGATATCATAATTCCTATAACACATAACGTTGTTCATATTATTCATTCGTATTCCATGAGACCTTGTAATCATAGACATTATATTACGACTTCCAAAAAATGAGGACTCAACATATGGGACCTCAACTAAGGAGTCTGCTTTAGTAAACACTGAGTCTTCTTCGTTCATTCATACGTACTTCATTTCATTTCATTCATGGGCTAGTGTAAACACCAGCTATACGTAGGATGTAGTTTAAGACTTTCATCGGGTTCGTTGTGCAATGACCAAGAATGAACTTATGTCATTAGTTGAATCTAACTCACCTCCTTATTATCCTATCCTAACACCTTTGGTATCATTCGTTTCATTATGTGCATCGTTTGAGGATGGCTTTATTCATTCATTGGGAACTTTAACTTTAATCGACATAGATCATGTGAGCATCAAGAAATCCTATGTCATGAAACCCCACACCGAAAAGAGGTGGAATCACCGGCCAAAGTTTCTCAAAACATGCTAGCGTATATGGGAATTGAACCTCGCCAGATCTTTATATTGGCAGTTTAGGTTCGAAAGACTAGGAGATATAAGGAGACTCATACCCGGCAAGCTGGAAAGTCTCATCTCATGAGAGTTACGTGAACCTCCGCTCTTCTCGAAAGAAGGCATCATCGCTCATAGCTAGTCTATTCGGTGCTCAGTATAAAGTTCCATTACATTCAACTCATACATTATGGAAGCTGGCTTCTAGTATGAGGACATCATAACTCAATAGATGATTTCTTATCTCACCATTAGTGTTAAGTGTGTTAATCATAATACTTTCATTAGAGTGTTCATAGTGACTGGTTTCTTCATTAACTTAACACTCTCATAGGTGAGTATGTTTTGGTAACATTTACTTAGGCCCATATGATACTGCTCTCATATTTTACATTAGTCTCATATTATGTTGTCACCACATTCATTAACATTAACCCATTTGCTCTTCATAATTACTCACCCCATTTTACGTGAATGTTCATTTCATCATATGTCAATGCACTTGGCCATTTAGTGTGTTTCACACTCTTACTTAACACTTCTAGGGTTTTATCATTTCATTGTTCATTTCATCATTTCTTTGTTCATTTCATCATTTCATTATTCATTTCATCATTTCATTGTTCATTTCATTATGTCCAAATGCATTTGGCCATTTAGTGTGTTTTACCCTCTTACTTAACCCTTCTAGGGTTACATCATTTCATTACATACATCTTAGGTTCACTTATTTTTAAACGTATGCTAGACTTATGGGTCTATGCATACAAGCCATGAGGCTTTATTCATAATTCGTTTAAGTGATTCATATCTTCCTAAGATTATGTAGTACAAGACTTATGCATCTTGTATGTATACCAAGATCTCGATTTCGATCTAAAAAGGCAGCATTATTCTTTAATATTTAATTCACGTATGACTTATGTATCAATACAGAATATGGGCAAGGGAACCCGGTTTAAAATCCCTTGGACAACACTTTACATTTTTCATTTTATTTAATTCACGTGACATTGGGACCCTAGATCAAGCCCCAACATCACCATTTCCTTTTTAGTTATATCCTTTGAAAAATCTCTTTCTTGGTTTAGGGGTTCTGGGATAAAACCCCCAGAGCCCTTTTTATGTTTTTTTGATCTATTTCTCCTTGTCTATTTTTAGTTGACTATGAGGTTGTGGGATCAAACCACCACAACCTCTCTTTATTTTTCATTTATTCTCCTCCTTAAATCAACCTAAGAGGTCGTGGGTTCGATTTCCACACGCCTCCCCCTTATTTTTCTTTTATTCTCCTCCTTAATCTGCCTAAGAAGTTGTGGGTTCGATTCCCACATGTCTCCCGTTTAGTTTTGTTTTATTCTCCTCCTTAATCTGCCTAAGAGGTCATGGGTTTGATTCCCACACGCCTCCCCCTTTATTTTTCTTTTATTCTCCTCCTTAAATCTGATTGAGAGGTGGTGGGTTCGAATCCCACTCCTCTCATTTCTTATTTTTTCTTTTAAGTTACATTTTCCAGCCAACACCATGGTTCGAATCCCCTTCCCCACATTTCTTTTTACTTCCTTATTTTCATGGTTTTTAACATGGTGAGGTCAAGGGTTCAATCCTCCATGACCTCACTTGTTTTTATTCATTATTTTTCAACGTTTTGAACCCTTTTTGCATACAAAAATTCATCAGTAGAAGCTGAAAATTTTCTTTTAATTTTTCAGCATCCTTTCATCAAGTTACACCTTAGTTCTTAGGGGAATTTCGTATTGCATTTAGAACGTTTTAGGTGCGTTTTCATGGATTCATTTAGAAAATAGATTATCCCTCAAATCAGCCACATTTAACTCATATGAACATCATATTTACATCAACATCTGTACAGGAAATATAAAGAACTATCATACCATTTCAAGTTCTAAACTGTGAACAATAGCCACGGCAACATACACATACACACGTAATTACATTTTCGGACACATCAACGTAAGTCACATAATTCCAAACATACATATAAACACAAAATCATAAAAAAAATATGTTTCATCCCTATTTTTTACCAGCAAACATAACCAACCTATGATTCAATGGGAGCTAGTGACAGGGACATTCAACGGGGAACAATCCTAGTTTTTTGAATAGATTCATCTGAACGTTAGGGGGTCTCTTGGGAAAGGGACGATGAGGGAAGAGAACCCATACTTTTTTTACTTTAAAATCTTGACTTGCTGCCTAAAAACATCACCCAAGAACACGTCTAGGCCTCCTCAATATCAACTCCACTAGAATGACAACCTCCCTTAGCCTAGTGTGCGATTAACGTTTGTTTTCTTGTGATTTCGTGTGATTTCATCAAAGTTGAAGAACTTGGTTTATTTTTCTGATTTGGTTTATTATTTTGGCAGACAAAAAACGTAAGAAAGAATAAGAGCGATTGAGCGTGAGAGTGGAGAGATAAACGTGAGAGAGTGGGAGTTATAGGAGGCTTAGGTGTCTATTTTTAGTTATTAGTCAATAAGATTTTGCTTATTTAATACAAATATGATTTTTCTTTTCTTTTAAATCAGATAATTAATAATAATAGTAATTAATTAATTCCATTAATTCAATAGCTTAAATAAAAAATCACTTTAATTCATTGCTTCCACCTAGGTTCGAACCTTGGTGGGGTAAGACTTCACTTCAAGAGCACAATTTCGACCCTCTCTCACCAAAATGCCCCTCCACATTATTAATTAAATAATTTATTATAGATTTAGGGTAATTACGATACTACCCTTAGCCTATAAAAAGCCCATTTTACCCCTAGACCCTCCAACCTATGATTTCCTCTTTTTAAGTCCGGTAAAGACTCCTTCCAGTAAATCTTCGTATTCGAGATCCCTACATGATTGGACCCAACCTTTCCTAGCTCAACTAACTCCCCATGTTAGTTGGATTGGATATAGGAAGGGTTCCGAGGTCTGGTTCTACACGCATCAATCCATGTGAACCCAGTCTAATCGTTGGCATTCTAGACACATTAAGCATTACTTAGCATATCAATTTTTACGGTTGTTACACTAGTGATGATTCAGCCCCGTTTTTTTACCACTATTCCTCTTTCTGTGGAATCCATATATTTGACTCCCAAACGTGCAAGTCTCTGCTTATCATTGGCTAACTCCTTCTTTTCTTCCTCAACATGAGTGATACTCTTTATTGATAAACTTATTAAAGCATCAAAAACCACATTAGCATTACTTTGATTCTCAAGAATACTCATGTCATAATCCTTGAGTAATTCTAACCATCTCCTCTTGTAACGACCTGTTTAGTCGTTTTGAGCTGCAGATTTTGTTTCTGGAAAAACTTGCTGAGACGACGGAACCCACGACGGACCGTCATGGGCACGACGGACCGTCGAGGGGGTCTCGTTCCAAAACACTTAGAATTCTGAAATTTGGGTACTGAAATCGACTCTCTGAACTTCGTAACGGAATGGCAGGACGGACCGTCACAGGCGTGACGGGCCGTCACAGACTCTTGGTAAAAATCTAGTCTCTGAACTCTGTGACGGAGCAGCAGGACGGACCGTCGCAGGCACGACGGCCCGTCACAGGCTGCGTAAATCCCAGGCTGGGTCGGATTTCTGTTAGTAATTTAAGGGGCGTTTTGGACTATTCCTGCTTTAATTATAAAGTTAGTGGGTTAATGTTAATAAGTCTAATTACTTGGGGGTTAAAAGAGGTAACCTTGAGTTAATTAGTGGGATATTATTGCCATCTTTATACTTAATTATATGCTAATTAGGGTAAAAGAAAGAGGGTTTGAATAAGAAAAATAGAAAGAACAAAGAGAGAGAGAGGGTCGAACGAGCAAGAGAGAAACGAACGAAGAGGAAACACAAGCTTTGGGGAATTTGCTTGCTTGATCACAAATCTTCGGTGGAGGTAGGTTATGGTTTATGCTATTCGTAGTAAACTCTTAATAGCGAATGATATGTATTGGGTAGTATTGTAAACCCTTCTATATGCTTAATTGTATGCTTGTATGAATGTGATTATATAATTGTGATAAAATAAGCATGATGAAGCTATTGAATCCCAAATCTTGAAAAACCCTAATCTACTTTGTTAATGAGATTGATGATGCCTTAGTATAAAAGAAGGCTTGATGAACTAAAGTAATGGGGTTGATGATGCCTTGGTATAAAGAAGGATTGATGAATTAATAGAATGAAATTAGGGGAGCGGGTGTCACGAACCGACACGTAGAATTAGGGGACCGGGTGTCACGAACCGACACGTAGAATTAGGGGATCGGGTGTCACGAACCGACACGTAGAATTAGGGGATCGGGTGTCACGAACCGACACGTAGAATTAGGGGATCGGGTGTCACGAACCGACACGTAGAATTAGGGGATCGGGTGTCACGAACCGACACGTAGAATTAGGGGATCGGGTGTCACGAACCGACACGTAGAATTAGGGGGACCGGGTGTCACGAACCGACACGTAGAATTAGGGGACCGGGTGTCACGAACCGACACGTAGAATTAGGGGATCGGGTGTCACGAACCGACACGTAGAATTAGGGGGACCGGGTGTCACGAACCGACACGTAGAATTAGGGGACCGGGTGTCACGAACCGACACGTAGAATTAGGGGATCGGGTGTCACGAACCGACACGTAGAATTAGGGGGACCGGGTGTCACGAACCGACACGTAGAATTAGGGGATCGGGTGTCACGAACCGACACGTAGAATTAGGGGGACCGGGTGTCACGAACCGACACGTAGAATTAGGGGATCGGGTGTCACGAACCGACACGTAGAATTAGGGGATCGGGTGTCACGAACCGACACGTAGATTTAGGGGATCGGAGTGTCACGTACCGACACATAGTAGTAGGGGAGCGGAGTGTCACGTACCGACACAAGAGGAATAAAGATAATGAATCTTGAAATATGCTAATATACTCAATCTAAAGAACATGTTTCCCAAAAGAGTATGGTGTGGAGGCTTGAGTCCTCATAGATATGTTCGGTGATGTTATAAATGATTTTTATACTTGTTGCTATCACCTGTTAAGAATATTAGTTGATTTTATGATGTTATCTGAGATATATTGCTTTCTATTTTGAGTTGGCCGATGATATCTACTCAGTACCCGTGTTTGTACTGACCCCTACTTGTATTTGTTTTCTTTGTTATTTGTGGAGTGCAGCAAACGTACCGTCGTCTTCAACTCAACCGCAACTCTAGCCAGTCTTCATTACACCGGATTTCAGGGTGAGCTAATGCTTCTAGCTTGGACTGGATCTTCTTCCTCATGTCTTGATGCCTTGAAGTTCCGGCATGGACTAGCTTTTGTTTATTTTAGCTTCTTAGAATACTCTTAGTTTAGTAATTTGATCATAGATGTTCTTGTGGTGATGACTTCCAGATTTTGGGGAATAATAGATGTTGAATTTTAGAAGTTATTGAATTGGTTTTTATTAATGAGTTTAAGTCTTCCGCATTACTTTCTGTTGATATTAAATTGAAATGTTAAGGTTTAGATTGGTTGGTTCGCTCACATAGGAGGGTAAGTGTGGGTGCCAGTCGCGGCTCGGTTTTGGGTCGTGACAAACTTGGTATCAGAGCATTAGGTTCGTTGGTCTCATCACACAAGAACGAGTCTAGTAGAGTCTTAAGGAACGGTAGGGGGACGCCTTTACTTTTCTTTGAGAGGCTATAGGACTTTAGGAAAATTCCATTCTTTCTTTCTTTCGTGCTATTACTTGAATCCAATTGGTATCTAGGTGATACAAATTGGTATCTGACCATCTTCACTCTATTTCGCAGATGGTTAGAACTAGAGCAACGACTACGCCAACATCAGCACCGGCAGAACAGGGTGCGTCTGAGCCAGCCGCTGGGGCTGTAGCTCGAGGAAGAGCAACGGCAAGAGGCCGTGGTAGAGGTCGTGGGAGGACGTCCTCTAGGGGAAGAGGACAAGCACCTGCCCCATCTGGTACTAGGGCGGTGACTCCTCCACCGACTGAGGAAGTAGTAATAGAGGGTGAGGAAGGGGAGAATGAACAAGTACAGAATGAGGGATTGCCACCCCAACCTACCCCAGAGATGATCAATCAGGTTCTGGCTTATCTTAGTGGGTTATCTGATCAAGGCCAGACACCTCCAGTGTTTTCTGCACCAACACCTCAGGTTCCGGAAGTACAACAGGCAACCGCTGCGGCTCCCCGCATGGATGCTCCATTGGAAATAGGCACGTTTCCTCGTCTGACTACAGGGCCTATAATGACAAGCGATCAGCATGAACTTTTCAGTAAGTTCTTGAAATTGAAACCTCCAGTCTTCAAGGGTGCTGAATCTGAGGATGCCTACGATTTTCTGGTTGATTGTCATGAGTTACTACATAAGATGGGTATAGTAGAACGGTTTGGTGTGGAGTTTGTGACTTATCAGTTTCAAGGGAACGCCAAAATGTGGTGGCGGTCACATGTTGAGTGTCAACCAACAGAGGCACCACCAATGACTTGGGCGTCATTCTCTAGCTTATTTATGGAGAAGTATATCCCCCGGACCTTGAGGGATAGGAGGAGAGATGAGTTCTTGAGCCTAGAGCAAGGCAGAATGACGGTCACTGCGTATGAGGCTAAGTTTCGTGCATTATCTAGGTATGCCACCCAGCTTTGCTTCAGTTCACAAGAGCGGATTCGCCGTTTTGTGAAAGGGTTGAGGTCAGATTTGCGGATTTCAGCCTTACAGGTAGCGGCTACAGCGAAATCCTTCCAAGAAGTGGTAGACTTCGTGATAGAGGTGGAGGGAGTGAAGCCAGACGACTTCACCATGGCATCGACATCTAAAAGGTTTCGAAAGGGAGGTGAGTTTAATGGTTCTTACTCTAGAGGACAGGGTTCAGGAGGTTACTCAGTCCGACCAATTCAGTCTTCACTACAGACTGTAGTTGGGGGTCCACCGCAGACCGGTCAACACTTCTCTGAGTCTGGAGGTCATCCCCAGACTTCGTCGTTCTCACAGAGACCTAAGCTTGAGTCCAGAGAGTGTTATGAATGTGGAGAGATCGGACACATTAGGAGGTTTTGTCCAAAACAAGGTTACAGACCCCCAACAGTCAGAGGTAGAGGTGGTCATGGAAGAGGCCGTTATTCTGGAGGACGTGGTGGCCGAGGTAATGGTGGTCACCAAAACGGCCGGGGTGACGGACAAACTGGAGCTACTACAACACCACATGGTAGGGGCAACGGGCAGACAGGTGATAGGGCCCATTGTTACGCTTTCCCTGGGCGGTCTGAAGCGGAGACATCAGATGCTGTTATCACAGGTAATCTTTTGGTTTGTGATTGCATGGCTTATGTATTATTTGATCCTGGCTCCACATTTTCATATGTATCTTCCTCATTTGCTACTGGTCTTAATTTACATTGTGAATTGCTTGACATGCCTATTCGTGTTTCTACTCCGGTGGGTGAGTCTGTGATAGTTGAAAAGGTATATAGGTCTTGTCTGGTGACTTTTATGGGTAGCAATACTCGTGTAGACTTGGTTATCTTAGAAATGGTTGATTTCGATGTAATTCTGGGTATGACTTGGCTTTCTCCAAATTTTGCAATCTTAGATTGTAATGCTAAAACTGTAACGTTGGCCAAGCCTGGGACAGATCCGTTAGTGTGGGAGGGTGACTACACTTCCACTCCAGTTCGTATCATCTCCTTTCTTCGTGCTAAGAGAATGGTTAGTAAAGGGTGTTTAGCTTTCTTGGCACACCTCAGGGATGATACTACCCAAGTACCTTCAATTGAGTCGGTTTCGGTAGTCCGTGAGTTTCTAGATGTGTTCCCTGCAGACCTTCCTGGTATGCCACCGGATAGGGATATTGACTTTTGCATTGATCTGGAGCCGGGTACTCGTCCCATTTCCATACCCCCTTATAGAATGGCTCCAGCAGAGTTAAGGGAGTTAAAAGCCCAACTTCAAGAATTGTTAGGGAAAGGCTTTATTAGACCGAGTGCATCCCCTTGGGGTGCTCCTGTTTTGTTTGTGAAGAAGAAAGATGGGAGTCTTCGGATGTGCATAGATTACCGGCAACTGAATAAAGTAACTGTTAAGAACAGGTATCCTCTTCCTCGCATTGATGATTTGTTCGATCAGTTACAAGGTGCTTGTGTCTTCTCTAAGATTGACTTGAGGTCTGGTTATCATCAATTGAAAATACGGGCAGCAGATGTGCCAAAGACTGCTTTTCGAACCAGGTATGGGCATTATGAATTCTTGGTAATGTCCTTTGGACTAACGAATGCCCCTGCTGCTTTCATGAGCTTGATGAACGGGATTTTTAAGCCATATCTGGATCTCTTTGTGATCGTATTTATTGATGATATACTGATATACTCCAAGAGTAAGAAGGAACATGAGGAGCATTTGAGAATTGTGTTGGAAATGTTGAGGGAGAAAAAGCTTTATGCCAAATTCTCCAAGTGTGAGTTTTGGCTAGATTCAGTGTCCTTCTTGGGGCACGTGGTTTCTAAGGATGGAGTGATGGTGGATCCTTCTAAGATCGAAGTAGTGAAGAATTGGGTAAGACCTACTAATGTGTCAGAAATAAGAAGCTTTGTTGGTTTAGCCAGTTACTACCGTCGATTTGTCAAGGGATTCTCTTCTATTGCTTCCCAATTGACGAACTTGACTAAGCAGAATGTTCCATTTGTATGGTCGGATGAATGTGAGGAAAGCTTTCAGAAACTCAAGACCTTGCTGACTACCGCACCTATCCTTACCTTGCCAGTAGAGGGTAAGAACTTCATTGTGTATTGTGATGCATCCTATTCTGGTTTGGGTGCAGTGCTAATGCAAGAGAAGAACGTAATTGCGTATGCTTCGAGGCAATTAAAGGTGCATGAACGTAATTATCCGACCCACGATTTGGAGTTGGCTGCGGTAGTGTTTGCATTAAAGCAATGGAGACACTATCTATATGGGGTTAAGTGTGAAGTCTATACGGATCATCGTAGCCTACAGTATGTCTTTACTCAGAAAGATTTGAATTTGAGACAGAGGAGATGGATGGAACTACTGAAGGACTACGATATTACCATCTTGTATCACCCAGGAAAAGCTAATGTTGTGGCAGACGCCTTAAGTAGAAAAGCAGGGAGCATGGGTAGTTTAGCCCACTTACAAGTTTCTAGACGCCCGTTGGCTAGAGAAATCCAAAACTTGGCTAATGACTTTATGAGGTTAGAAGTAAATGAGAAGGGAGGATTTTTGGCCTGTGTGGAGGCGAGATCTTCTTTTCTTGACAAGATTAAGGGAAAACAGTTTACTGATGAGAAACTGATCCGGATTCGAGATAAGGTGTTGCGAGGAGAGGCTAAAGAAGCAATAATGGATGAGGAAGGTGTTTTGAGAATTAAGGGAAGGGTATGTGTGCCCCGTGTTGATGATTTGATCCCCACTATTCTTACAGAGGCTCATAGTTCCGGATATTCTATACATCCTGGTGCAACCAAGATGTATCGTGACCTAAAGCAACACTTTTGGTGGAGTAGAATGAAGCGTGATATTGTTGACTTCATTGCCAAATGTCCAAACTGTCAACAAGTAAAGTATGAACACCAGAGGCCCGGAGGAACGCTTCAGAGAATGCCCATTCCTGAATGGAAGTGGGAGAGAATCGCAATGGACTTCGTGGTTGGTCTTCCAAAGACAATGGGTAAGTATGACTCTATTTGGGTAATTGTTGATAGGTTAACTAAGTCTGCTCATTTCATTCCGGTCAAGGTGACTTACAATGCAGAGAAGTTAGCCAAACTTTACATCTCAGAGATTGTTCGGTTGCATGGAGTTCCACTCTCCATCATATCAGATAGAGGTACGCAGTTTACTTCTAAGTTTTGGAGAACATTGCATGCTGAATTAGGTACTAGGTTGGACCTTAGTACTGCATTCCACCCTCAGACCGATGGACAGTCTGAGCGAACGATTCAAGTGTTGGAGGATATGCTTCGTGCATGTGTGATAGAATTTGGTGGCCATTGGGATAGCTTCTTACCCTTAGCGGAGTTTTCATACAATAATAGCTATCACTCAAGTATTGACATGGCCCCATTTGAAGCATTGTATGGGAGGAGATGTAGGTCTCCCATTGGGTGGTTTGATGCATTTGAGGTTAGACCTTGGGGTACTGACCTTTTGAGGGATTCATTAGAGAAGGTGAAATCTATTCAAGAAAATCTTTTAGCGGCTCAAAGTAGGCAAAAGGAATATGCAGATCGAAAGGTAAGAGACTTAGAGTTCATGGAGGGTGAACAAGTCTTGCTGAAGGTTTCTCCCATGAAAGGGGTGATGCGGTTTGGTAAAAGGGGTAAACTAAGCCAAAGGTATATTGGTCCCTTTGAAGTACTTAAGCGAGTAGGAGAGGTCGCTTTTGAGTTAGCCTTGCCTCCAGGGCTGTCCGGAGTGCATCCGGTATTTCATGTGTCTATGTTAAAAAGATACCATGGAGATCAAAACTACATCATTCGTTGAGATTCGGTTCTACTTGAAAATTTGTCTTATGAGGAAGAGCCTATTGCCATTCTAGATAGAGAAATTCGCAAGTTGAGATCAAGGGAGATTGCATCCATCAAGGATCAATGGAAGAATCGACCAGTTGAAGAGGCCACTTGGGAGAAGGAGGCTGATATGCGAGAAAAATACCCACACTTGTTTACAGATTCAGGTACTCCATTTCGCCCTTGTTTTTCTCTTTGTGATCGTTCGAGGACAAACGATGGGTAAATTGGTATCTATTGTAACAACCTGTTTAGTCGTTTTGAGCTGCAGATTTTGTTTCTGGAAAAACTGGCTGAGACGACGGAACCCACGACGGACCGTCATGGGCACGACGGACCGTCGAAGGAGTCTCGTTCCAAAACACTTAGAATTCTGAAATTTGGGTACTGAAATCAACTCTCTGAACTTCATAACGGAATGGCAAGACGGACCATCACAGGCGTGACGGGCCGTCACAGACTCTTGGTGAAAATCTAGTCTCTGAACTCTGTGACGGAG
>NC_028641.1:62262688-62273188 GCF_001406875.1 Solanum pennellii
TAATTTGATCATAGATGTTCTTGTGGTGATGACTTCCAGATTTTGGGGAATAATAGATGTTGAATTTTAGAAGTTATTGAATTGGATTTTAAGTATTCCGCATTACTTTCTGTTGATATTAAATTGAAATGTTAAGGTTTAGAGTGGTTGGTTAGCTCACATAGGAGGGTAAGTGTGAGTGCCAGTCGCGGCTCGGTTTTGGGTCGTGACACCTCTGTATGAGATTGAGCTCTTTCTAGGTGAACACGTATTGTTAGCTCTTGTGATCAGTAAATATATCAACATGACACCCTAAAAGTAGTGTTGAATTATCTTCAAAGTAAAAACTACAGCAGCCAATTCTAAGTCATGAGTTGGATAATTCTTCTCATGAACTTTGAACTCTCTGAAGGCATAGTCTATAATCTTGCCCATCTGCATTATAACACAACCTAAACAAACTCTAGATTCATTAAGTTACTCCAAAAAACCTTGAGTACGTTCCAGCATAGTAAAAATACAGTGGTAGTTAATCTATTTTTCAAATCCTGAAAGATTTTCCCATAAGCTTCAAACAATTAAAACTTAAGTGTCTTCAGAGTCACATTTGTCAAAGGAGATTTGATAGACGAAACCCCTCAAGAAAACTTCTATAGTAGCTTGCCAATATAAGAATCTACATATATCAGTTGGAGACGTAGGTGTAGAACAACTCTGAATTGTTTCTATATTTTGGGTATCTGCTCTTATTTTATCGTCGGAGACTATATGTCCCAATATTGCCATATATTTAAGACAAAAATCACGTTTTGAGAACTTTGCATATAATTTCTTATCTTTCAAAGTCTGAAAGACTATTCTGGGGTGACTAGAATGATCTTCTTCATTCCTTGAACAGATTAGCATGTCAATCAATAAAGATGATAAAAAACATATTTAGATGATGTTTAAGGACTCTATTCATAATATGCATGAATGTTGCAGGTGCATTAGTCAACCCAAAAGACATGACCAAAAACTTATAATGCCCATATCTGGTTCGGGATGTTGTCTTTGAAACATAAGATTCCCTAACATTAAATTGATGGTAGCTTGATCTAAGATAAATTTTCAAGAAGTAGGAAGCACCGTGAAGCTAGTTGAAAACATCATCAGTGCTTGGAAGAGGATATTTATACGTGATGGTAACCTTGTTAAATTGGTGGTAGTCTATGCACTTCTTCAAGGAAATATCTTTCTTTCGCACAAACAAGACGAAGTGCCCCAAGTTGAGCCACTTGGTCGAATTAAACCCTCTTCTAATTGATCTTTAAACTGTTTTTTCAACTCTGCTGGTGCCATACTATATGGAGGAATAGAGATAGGACGAGTATCCTGAATGATGTCTATGCCTAGGTTTATTCTCTCTCATGAGGGATTCTAGGTAAATCATCAAGAAAGACTTCTAAAACTGTTTTACTATAGGAATTGACTTGATAGGAGGTAGCTAAACGCTTGATTCATTAGCTCGGACTAAGTGATAGATACAAGCTTTATAAACTAACTTGCTACAAATAAGGTATGAAATGAAATAAGCAATGCTAAACTACTACTCTACTCTATGACTGACTCATTAGGAATCTGGAACTTGAAAACTCGAGTTCTACAATCTATTTATGCATAAGAAGAATGTAGTCAGTCCATTCCTTGAATGACATCAAAATCTACCATGTCTAACTCAACTAGGTCAACCATGGTGTTCTTATTATTGATAAATATAGGATAATCACGATAGAGTCTTTATGCTAGAATAGACTCTCCAACAGGTGTAGAAACACTGAATTATTCACTAAGTTGCTCAGAAATAATACCAAAGTTCATGATAACATATGCAGTTACAAAAAATAACTTGCTCCTGATTCTAGCAATGCATAGACAGTAAAGTCAAAGACATGAATCATACTAGTGACAACATTTGGCTAGTTCTTACGCTCTTATCGATTGTTGAGAGCATACAAGCGGTTTAATCCCTCGCCTGTACCAGAAGTAGCTCCCGTAGGTGCAACCCTTTCTAGTAGAGAAACTAATGAAGACTGGTCTCTATTGCCCTTACTATCATTTTCCTGCTTTTTCTTTAGACACTCATTCATGAAGTGCCTCATTTTACAACACTTGAACCAACTAACGTAGCCCTCACGACAAACACTACAGTCGTTTCTACCACACTTGGCGCAGGTAGAAGGCTTGCTACCTCCGTGTGCCACACTACCCTGTGAATAAGAAGGTTTAACTCTAGAACTATTACTATATTACTACCCCTTGTTCATAGGTTGAGGTGCACTAGCAGATGATGGGGAAGGACCTTTCTGTATCTGTTGGAAGGATGACCGGTTGACATTACTCCTTTGTTTCCCAGACACATTCCTTGTCTTAACTCTTTTGTTCCTGAACTCCTGTTTGTCTGTTTGATTTTCCTCCTTTACCTGCTGCACCTAGATCATCAACCTTGAAATGTCCATGTCCCCAAAATGAATTGTTGCCTAATCCTCTTTGCTTGAAGAATGACCAAACCCAACAGCAAATAAACTCATATTACTCCTCATGTCTTTAAGCATTTCCTAAGCATAATGAGAAATTGAGGTTAACATTAACCCATACTCATACACACTAAGGGAATCCTGTTTGAGTGTAAGGAACTCTCGTATCTTAACCTCTTTCAATTCCCACAGAAACAAATTCCCTAAGAAAGCTTCTTCAAAATAGACCCAACATGGATGTGGTGCATCATCGTCTCTATCGACCTTCTTATGATCAAACCAAGTCCTAGCAAAAATTTTCATTTGATATGAAACTAGCTCAACTCTCGCAGCATCCTCAACATGCATGACATAAAACACCTTCTTAAGTTCCTCAATGAAATTCTCTTAATCATTTGTATTGCTTAAACCCATGAAAATTGGAAGATTCATTCTCAAAAATTCACGAATCGTCAAAGTATTCCTCTTCTTGTCTATGTCCTCTTTGCTTCCTAACTTGATTAGTTACCACTTGACTCAACATTCCGACAGCCTCCCAGAATTCAACATTATTGACCTTGTCTTAAGGTTGCACATTTGGTGCAGTAGGTACCACCTTGATCTTGACGTTTCTCATAGAAAGACGACCTCTGGCTGCTCTTCGTGAAAGCATGCTTATCTGAAACACGCACAAGCACAAATTAGAGAAAAACTTTTTGAGATAAAATGTAATGCACAAAAAGAGTGTGAAAGAATTGAAGGATTTCTTAGATGTTACAACCTCCTAATTATAGATGTTGGTTGATTCACACTGATTACTAGTTATCTAAAGACACAACTTTATAGACTCCCCAGGGCTCTTAAATTTTGTGCTGTGATACACAGTTTTTCATGCCCCAAGCCTACACCTTGGGCGGGAGTACCTCTCGAAGACCATTGTTGGCCTCGAGCGAACCATTTTCCTGAGTTAATTAACTCATCAGAAGAAAATACACATAGTTATGAATCAATAACTCAACTAACTAGTAAAACTGAGAATGTTTTAAAGATTAAACATTCAACTGGCCAAAAGTGGAAGTCCAAGTCTTAAAAAATAGAAAGATAACGAAAAGACTAAAGGATTAAAATCTGATTATGTATCTATAAAGCCCCTAAAACTGAGATGGATATTGAGGTAGAACCAACAACACCCTAATAAAGAAAATGCTAAATCAATAAAAGGAGTCCTTCGGAATGCAAGGAGGCTTACCAATTGACTCTGGAGTGATCAATTGTATCAATGGTGTACTGGATGTCGATCCTCGTTACCTGCGTCTGCATCATGATATGATACAGGAAAACTTAATTAAGTACATTGAATGTAATAGTATACGAGTTTGATTGCTAAAATAAATTAAGCTTGTACATAGTAAGAAGAAACACTTACCTTGGTTCTACTCAACTCAGGAATAACATAACTCAGTATAACTAACTCATTGCAACATAATGAAATTTAAAGGCAGGTGTAATATAAATAAAAGTTATTTGAAAACATGTTGTAAACTCTAAATTTACAGAAATATACAGTTAACTCTGAGATGTATGTAAAAAATACAAATAAAATGATATATTTATATCAGTACATTTAATTTCTAAGGGAGTTTATCAAACCGACAACCATCACTTAAGAGCTATATTGATGATACAATGTCCTACATAACTCTGCCAACGCATCCTTTACCCGGCTAATGGTATAGGACCTGAACTACCTAATGGATCCACTAGTCTACTGTGAAAAGGGTTCATTTAAAAAGTATGACCCTTTTCTGCCCATGGTGGCTACATGGTTTTGTGGAGATGTTAGTTATCTAAACTCATGCTCGTAGCCTATTCGTTACTCACTACTACTCCAAAAATATACTGGCTCTTATATTTTTAAAACATACATCTTCTATATTTTCATATTAATGCTAAAAACTTAGCTCAAAGGATATCTTGAAAATCTCAGTTTCCCTGCTTGCTTCATTTGATAAATCTATCTCTTTTCTTAAAAACTAGCCGACAAGATATTTGGAAAACTTAGTTTCTGTTCTTGTTCAAATGTGAAAAAAATTTCTTTTAAACTTCATCTTGAATACATAGTCCCCATATATCTCTTTGAAGGAATAAGTTCAGCTCTTTACTCTTCACTTATCTTGAAACTTGAGTTTTAAAACAAAGTTGAGATATTGCTAATGACTCTTGAAAACATCTAAGAACTTGCTTTGACTTACTTCTTAACTTTTGGTTGATTCTTAACTTTCTTGGCTTTGATCTTAATATTCCTTGAGTTTGATTATGGATTCAAGGTTTATTATGTCAGGTTTATGGATGATTTTAAGATGTTGAGACGTACTGTATAGTGTTATAGAAAACAAGGAAACATAGGTACATCACTTAGAAACTAGCTCGAAAAGAAAGGGGAAGGATTGGGTGAACTGGCGTCCTTGGCACTTTACTTAAATGGCCATGTTGGGGCGCTTTAGATGGTTCCACACCCCGAATCCCTACGGACAGAGATTGTCATGTGGGGTTATGGGAGGAGCCCCGCCCCAAGGCCCTACGGAATTATTACTACGAATAGTGAATGTGTCTTTTTAGTTGTCTGAAATTAACTATGAATGTAAACGGTGTATTACTTGAATTCTTTGATATGGTTAGGTGCCTAATTTTGCTTGAATGAATGTGATATGTACATTGCGTTGGTCTAAATATTGAAAGTGTGCCATTTGTAATCGCAAGAGTGACGTGGGACTTCTTGTAAAAAGAAAATCATGATGATATTATGTGCAAGGGGCTAGATAAATTACGATGTGGTTTGTAAGAGAGAAATCTTGATGTGCGTTGCGGCCAATTGATAATTGTGTGAATTTAAGGGTGTATCATTGGAATGAGTGAGTTCTATTTTTGAATGTAACTTAAGGGAAATTGTGTAACGTGTCGTTAAGATTGACTCAGGGTAACTAGTAATTGTCCTAGCTATAGGGATTATTCAAAAGGTTCTAAGTAAAGCCAAAACATTGGCGAAATCACAGAAGAAGAAAAAATCCTTGGAAAATTTTGGCCTAGGTTCTGGTCCCATCAAAGCCACTACATCGGGATTGTTCTCACTGCAGCGGTGCCACTCAATAGGTTTATTCCGCTGTAGCGGGACGAAGGGAAGCAAACCCTTGCGAGTTTTCCCAGTCCTTATTATGGACCTGAAGTGTACCTTAGTGTTCAACAATAAAATATAAGTTATAAGGTGTGTTTAAATTATGGAAAACTTGGGCATATGTGGGTAGGATGTAGTGATCATAAGTGCTAAAATGTTGTGACCGGATGACTATTGTGTTTTTATCTGGATTTTACTTATTCATACATGTCAGTTCAATTAATTTGGGATTTATTTGGTTTGTGATATACTTTATTCCCTTATGCATGTTTGTAGCCTAATAGATAGTTAGTCATAGTCACCCATGTGTTTCGTGTTTTCTTGTTATGTGGTGGATTCTCAAATTTGGTTATGCTGGATATGACTGACTCGCTATGATCTAAGTCATGACGTTGTTGTCCCCGTATTAGAGGGCTTAATTGTGTTGCCAAGACTTTAAATCTAGAGATCCCCAATTGGGAAAGGCAAGGCGAGAAGGGGTGTACAAGCCTGCAATAACTAATATCATATCCTTCATTCTGCCTAAGAACCTGGTATGGTTTGTTTGTTTGGCGTAATTGGCTCATATTCGGTATTTTGAGGTCGAATCCCCCTCAATTGTGTCTATTCCTCTGTTGTTAGAATTGATAGAGCCTTGAAGCTCGAATTCAAGGGCTTCGTGATGAACGTTTCATCCATCCTAGTATTTTCCCATGGGGTGCTCCTGTCTTTTTGTTAAGAGGAAGTAGGGTAGTATAAGGACTGATGATTTTATCTTAAGCCATAAGGGAGTTGATTAATACCAAAATGACAAGCGTATGGATAAATGAAGTCCCTATAAGGAACCTGAAAATGAACTAAGGTAGCTAGAGCCTCACATGTGTCTAAAAAGGTTAATAACATCGTAATAAGTGTTTTAGATTTTGTATAGTTGATTTTGAAGAGGTTTGGAGGTCCAACATCCAAGAACGACTAAGACGTTCAAAAGTTGGACTTTAGACGTTCTAGTATGTACTTGTATGTTTACTTTGTTTTTATGTGTTGTTTGAAGCCCATAAACATTATATGTTACCCTATCATCTTAATAGACATGTAAAGGGTCAAAACGTTTGTGTACGACTCCCCGAGGACCACTCAATGGGCCCCCGAGGAGAACAAAAACGTTGGACAAGGAAGCTGCCCAAGGCACCATACAGCAGCAATAAGTGAAGCCACTCACACGTTGCGCACCTGGTACCTAAAGTGCCTGTGCTTTGCGCACCCTACACAAGCTCACTGCCTCACAAATTATGTGAGGCAAAATTAAGGGCTGCCTCCGCGACAGGCAGCCACTTCCCAGATTCTGTTGCGTCGTTTTAATGTCATGTATGACATGTCTAAAAGTCCCAATAAGTATGGCGGTGTTATAGTAACTTTTGGAGTCGGTTATAAACTGTTTTGTGACTTATTTTACCCCTTTCCCAAGTCAAAACCTCAACACCCAATCAGAAATCAAAATTCCAATTCTCTCTCCTCTTCCAAATTCACTCAAACCTCCATCGGAGCGAAAGCTCAAGGTTCAAGCTAGGGGCTCGATTTTCATGGTTTTCTCCAATTTTTCGTGGGATTCTCATGTAGTAATTTATGGTAGTTCTTCATCCTTAGTTAATCTTCCATCTAAGGAGTTCCTTCAAAGGTTTTCAAAGAGAACTCATGAACAAAATTCATATCTTTCAATCTAGCCATGAGTTCATTATCAAATTGATTTCAAAAGCATTCTAATGATGAATAAATGATTAATTACTTATTTTAAGATGATATTTAATCCAATTCCATGAAGAAACTATGATATCCCTAATTTCTCAATTTTTTATATAATGTATGTCTTGTGATCTTGATTAGATGATGATTGATTTGTATTTAGATTGGATTGGTTTTCTTATTTCTATGTGTATATATACCGATTGATTATGAATTGTTGAGTATTTATCGATGGTGATCATAGATTGGAATTATTGGTTAGTTGACCTGAATCTCTCTATTTAGTATATAATAGACATTGAATTGTGTCTATTGGTGTGGTCCACTTATGGTGGCGGTGTTTAGCTTCTTGTCTATCTATCAATATGTTCTGATCATGGCCTTGAAGGCAATCGATATAATGTGAATTTTTATGATGATGATCACACACATGAATTGTTTTCTGTAGCCCTTAATCCTAGTAGCATGCTCAAGTTATAGTTCTAATGTGATGGATGTTATTAGGGTTAGGTTTGGTCTATATGGTTAACCTTGATGAATTTACTATTTAAGAATGGCCCCTACCAGTGTGACCCTATATGAAAGGGTGATCATTGAATTTTAAGAGTCTTCTATTTTAAAGTCTAATATACTCTTGTATCCTATGATGTAATATGGGTGTGTGGCATAGATTCCCTAAATGTTCTATATGTGAGTTGTTCATGAATTGAGAAATAAAATTTAAATGTGTTGTAGTCTTCGAAGGGCGGCTTCCTAAGTAACTAGGTTGTTACAATTATGTGATCATGATGACTAATGTTCACAGACACACCTCACATTCATTACTAAGTATTGTAATGATCATGAAAGTAAGAAAACGTACCATAACTAGAATGACTTGATAGGTATACTAGTATAGGCAATGGTTTGGGACTTTGCCTATGTAACACATTGAAAGTCTAAGACTTCTTCTAGAGCCTAACATAAGTTTCATAATGTTTAGACACTGTTTTAAGATCTATTTTAATGTATATATAATTTAGAAAGCTTAGGAACAAAAACGTCAAAAAGCGTCCATGATGTACGGAACTAGTTCAATGATGTGCTAGTGTGCCTTAGCCTCTTTGACTATGTCTTAAGAGTCGGATATTGATGAATTTTTGTGGAATGGTGTCTAACACTTACTAGGGATTATCTTGTCGACATATCAAGGCACGACCCCCCGAAGGACCAACCAAGGTCCCTTGCATTTTGGGGTCAAAGGCTGCCCAAGGCTGTGTCCACCCACGGATGCAACCAACGATCGGTTGTCCAATCGACCAGGCGTGGACTACTTCCATCGATGGACGGTTCGACAAATTATTGGAGGCCTATTTTGAAAAGTCTCATTGAAAACTATGACTATGCAGCAAGGAAGTGAACACTGCCCATCGTTGGACAAACGGACCGTTTGTCATGATCTCGTCTGTTAAGGGACTGTATTGCTTCACGTTTTTGAATTGGTTAATTTAATTAATTATGTTGTTAGTTAATTAGTTAAGGTTTTAGGGAGGCCTAATTAACATTGGTAATGACCTATATAATTAACAAAACCCAAACTCTTTTCCTTCTCTCTTCTTTCCATCTCCGAAGTTGAAGAACACCATAGGAGACCAGGTCAAGGAGATTTCTAGGGATTCAATTAACAAGGTTTATATATTATTATTCATCAAACAATATTATATGCTATTGATTTCACCTTTGGGTCTTCTTTCCTTAAAGGGTTCCATCAAATTGATTTCAAAAGTATGAAATTCAAGTGGGTCTTTCCAATCTCGAAATTGATCTTGTCAATTGCTTTGTTTATGATTACTTTGGATACTATATATAGATTAACATGTATTATAACTCAATTATGTTATTTTTATGTATTGGTCTAGTTTTTAGAAAATGACCTTTTCTCCTTAACCCTAGGTTGTGATCTTTCTATGAACTGTCTACTGTTTGTTTATTTGACTTGGTTATTGGTTGAATTACTATCCTATTATTTTATTGTATCAATTATTAAATATTAAGATTAATTGTAGTCATATCATGATATTTATTGAGAAATTAATCTAGGTTATGAAGTAGGTTATGGATTTAGCCTAGGTCTCTTATCTTAAGCTATGAAGTAGTGATGGATTGTAATGTAGTAATTCAATTGGCTTTGTTGTCATGATGGTTATTGTTGTGTGATTACATTAAAACCTTATTGGGTTGAGTTAAGCATTGATTGTAAGACCTTGATGATGGATTATGAAGGAGACTGACTTAGTAGGTCTTGTGATCCTTATTGTTTACTTTAATTGTTGTAAATTGTGATTAAGTGATGATAATGCATTAAAGCATACTTTGTATTAAGATTGATAGGGTTGGTATGATGTTTAATTTAAATGTCTTGAGTATGGTTTGTAAGGTGTTTGCTCAGATGTAAATGTTATAAGGATGATTATACTTGCCAATGTAACTTATCATGATTTGACTATGTAAATTTGCTAACCTCACCTATATGAATTATAATGAAACGACTTTACTTACAAAATTTTTATTGAGCTTTAAAGATGATGATTATACAAAGTATGTACCCTATCACCTGCATAAAGCTATGATGATTAATAAATACATTAAATAAATTTCAAAAGGGACTCTAGCTTAGTACCGAGTGAACTAGAGTGAGGAGTGTCCCTTTCCACTTAGAGAAGGTAGGATCACTAATGTACTCTTGAGATTGGAGACTATAATGCATGTAGCATAAAGAGGGTCCCAAATTTATCTCCTACTTCTTGAAGTACGTGGCCCTCATAGGAATACTAGCTAGTCGATCCACGTAGTTGCTATGTTCATATTTTTGAACTACCTTGGAAAGTAGTCCTCCTTCCTTCGGTGTAGGGTTTCATGAAACTAGATTCCTCATTAGCTTATCTGGTCTATGTCGGTTAAGGCAAGATGTTCCCAAAATTTAATATGAACTAAAGGAATGAACATTAACTAGGATAACCTATGGGGTTTAGCTTAGTCTAAGTAGTGGTATGGGACTCCACCTAAACATTGCACTAGTAAGCCTTGAGAGAAGTCTGAGGAGGATGTTTACATATATATATATATATATATAAATAAATATATATATATATATAT
>NC_028641.1:62273433-62281604 GCF_001406875.1 Solanum pennellii
CCATTATATATATATATATATACTTATAATGGTACATAATATGTATATGATGATCTTTCACATTGATGGTATATTATGATGTTGAATTCACTTACGAATATATGTCTGGTCTCCATGGTTAAAGTAAAATGATATGTACTCTTAATGATATTCAATGAAAAGTTTGATGTTGGTCATGGTTCTTGTTGGGTTTACATGATTGAGTAAGGTCATGGGGCTTTGCTTGGTCAATGCATTTGTTGACTTAATGAGGGTTCATGGGTAATTGTCTTGCTTTGGTTATGTTGTAATGAACTCTTATTCATGATTGTTCTTAGTATAACATTATGATAGAGTTGCTGTACATGCTTTTGACTTAATGATTATGTCTTATTGATTGGTATGGTCTTCTTGAATATGCATAAGGCTTTTCAAACTATATTGCATATTTTAATGAATTTTCCTTTTTAGCATGATTTCATGATGTGAGAATATTGTCTCATACTTTGTACAAGTAGTGTACTAACACCATTTTTCTCCCTTTTTGCCAAACATTTTAGGTTTCGGTCGTTGAAGGAATTTTGAGACGACTTTGAAGGACGACTTAGAGTTCTAATTCATCCAATTTGGGTTGGTGCTCACTTTCTGAGGCAATGCTACAACCAAGCTTATGAAACTGTTCTAGTTTGAAGAATTCTATGTTCTTTCCTTTTCATTTGAGTACTAGACATTGTATAGCTTATATGTGACTTTATTACATTGAGGTATGGTGTAGGCCCAAATTGTTATACTCTTATTATATAGTTATGAGATGAGACATCCATCTGAGACTATGTTATATTTTATATATCTATGTGCAATAAAAATAGAAGACTATGTAATATTCCTATACGAAGGGTCTATGTATACTCTATATGAATATTATGTGAATGTAGAGGTGTATGTATACATCAATGTAGAGGTAATGAAAGGTTTTATATTTTCCGTATTTTGACTTATGAATGTAATGATGTAATCTAAGAAGTGTCTTAGTCCTCAAAGATGACGCCGACGCCGGTTACATCTAGGGACTGCTCCCCCGATGTGAAAACTTTGTATTAGAGCATGAGGTGGAATATTTTTGAGTAAATGTCATTCTCAACAACGTCTATATCGATTCTTACTTATAATTGTGAAGTGCGCCACACCTATGGATAGGAAATTATTTGATGCTTAGGAAACTCTCACTTTCTTGGAAGTCCAATATAGTGCCTTTAGAGTTTTGACTCTATGTGTTTTTAGCATATAATCATTTTATTGTGATAATAGGCAATGAATAATCGAAGGACCACGGCACGAAGACTTAAATAAGAGATTTCTGATGCGGGAGTTCCTCCCCGTGGTGATCAAGCCCCTCCTCTCGAAGAAGATGTTAATGATGACCAAGCTCTGGTCAATATCCTCTTTTGACCAATGGTGACATAAGGGATTTTCTTCTCCACATGGACCAATACATTACTACTCAGTAACAAGCCGTCACTACTCAAGTTCAAGCCATGATGGCCCTAGCTAATCGGGAGGTTGTACCCCATGCAAACAAACATGTTAGTACCATGGCCTCTCGTTTGCGGGATTTCACTAGGAAAATATCCCTACTTTCTATGGGTCCAAGGTTTAAGAATACACTTAAGAATTTATTGACGAAATCTACAATATCCTTTATGCTATGAGATTGACTACTAGTGACAAGGCCGAGTTATCCATTTATCAACTCAAGCATGTGGCACAAACTTGGTACGTCCAATGGAGAGACGATAGACCTTTGAGAGGTGGACCGGTGACTTGAGAGGTTTTAAAAAAGGCTTTTCTTGATAGATTCATTCCTATGTAGAAGCAGGAAGCTAAAGTGGTGGAGATCATCAACCTTTGTCAAGGAGGTATGAGTGTGCTTGAATACTCCTTGAAATTCACTAAATTGTCAAAGTATGCTCCTTCTTTGGTTTTTGATCCTAGAGATGAAATTAAACGCTTTTTGACGTGAGTGTCGGATGAATTACAAGAAGAATTCCATTAAGCTATGATACATGAAAATATGAACATTTTTCATGTCATGGTTCATTATCAACAAGTGTAATAGGAAAGGGCTAAGAGAAATAGTAGAGATGCCAACAGGGATCAAGCCTAGGTTCAAGAAGAGAGGTTCTAATCAAGTTCCTTAAAATTTACCTATCTTTAGGGATTAGAGGATGTCTAACCCTAATCCTCAAAAGGGAAGGGGTGGTAGTCACTAACAAAGAAGCCAACTTGTGGAAGGTGTGGAAAGAAGAATGATGGTCATTGCCTTAAGGGATAGGATAATTGGTTTGGTTGTGGTAAAACTGGGCACAAGGTTTGACGTTTCCCAAATATGAAGGGTTAAAACAAGGAGAGTGGGCAAGCAAGTGGTTCTAATAATGCTCATAAGAAGAATTACTTTTATGCTCTCCGTTCTAGGGATGAGTAAGAGACTTCTCCCCGATGTGTTGACTAGTATGTTGAACGTCTTTTCTATTTATGTATATGCTTCACTTGACCCCAATGCTAATTTTCATTTGTTACTCCTTTAGAAGCTAATAAATTTGACATTTTTCCTTATATCTTGAATGAACTTTTTATGGTGTCTTGAATGAACCTTTTATGGCGTAGACCCTGGTGGGTGAGTCGGTTGTTGCAAAAAGAGTATATAGAAATTGTCTTATACTGTCGCCCAAGAGAATTACTCATGTTTAATTAGTAGAACTTGATATGTTTGATTTTGATATCATATTGGGTATGGATTGGTTGCATGAATGCTTTGCCTCCATAAATTGTAGAACAAGGGTGGTGAAGTTTAACATTTCGAATGGGCCCATTTTAGAGTAGAAGGGGATGAGTTCTATTCCTAGAGGTCGTATGATATCTTGTTTAAAAGAATGCAAAATGATCTCTAAAGGGTGTTTATACCATATAGTAAGAATCCAAGATTTAAACCCTGAAATTCCTCCCATTGAGTCGGTCCCCACGATGAGGATTTCCTGAAGTCTATCCTAATGATCTTCCCGGTATTCCTCCCGAATGGTAAATTGATTTTGGTATTGACTTGTTACCGGATACAAACCCTATTTCAATTCCTCCTTATCGGATGCCTTTGGCCAAACTAAAAGAGTTGAAGGATCAACTCAAAAATTTACTTTACAAAGGCTTCATTAGACCTATTATTTTTTCATGGGATGCTCCTGTTTTGTTTTTAAAGAAGAAGGATGGTTCCCTTAGAATTTGCATTGATTATGTCCAACTCAATAAAGTCATGATTAAGAACAAGTATCTTCTGCCTTGGATTGACAACTTTTTTGATCAAATCCAAGGAGAAAGCTACTTTTCTACGATTGACTTGAGATCGGGGTATCACTAACTTAGGGTGAGAGTGAGGATATACAAAAAAAAACCTGTGTTACAAACTAGATATGGTCACTATGAGTTCTTAGTAATGTCCTTTGGTCTCACTATCACCCTGGCGGCGTTTATGGACCTCATGAATACGATATTTCAAAGTTACCTAGATTCGTTTGTCATTGTTCGTTGAAGAAATCTTAGTATATTCATATATGAGGGTGAACACATGTACCATTTGAGGGTGGTGTTACAAGTTTTTAAGGAAAATCAATTTGTCAGACCCCCAAAATGACTTAGGGTGTCTAGAGCCTAACATGTTTGTTATAAGGGTATAAATTCCTAAAATTGTTTATAATATGATATTGAGGCAGTGTGTACATTTTGAGGTTAATTTGAATTTCAAAGTGTCAAGGGGCGACGAACACGTTCAATGAATAGTCACCTAAGGGTACTTATGTGTTATCATGTGCTTATGTGTGTGTAATGAGCGTATGAGGTCTTTAATTTAGTAATAATGATGTTTATAGGCATTGTATGGAGTTTCATGAATTTTGGAGGTCAAACGTTCAAGAATGTCTAAGATGTTCGAAAGTTAGCCCTTGAGACGTTCATGTGTGTGTTGAGTGTACCTTGCATGTTTGGATGTGTTTTACGTGTTCATTTTGGTTGAAACTTGAATGGAAGGTATTCAACATGTTAAGGTGTATATTCACGTAGCAAACACCCGGGTACGACTTCCCAAGGGCCCTACAAAATGGCCCACAAGAAGGACCCAATGGTTATCGAGACACTGCCTTGGCAGTGTCAATTGACTGTACCAAACGATGCCCCGTTTTTTGACAAACGTCTAGTTGGTGGAAAAGTATTTGATAAATACTTAGCCTGGGGAAGGCTCAGCCAAATAACAGCCCAAGATTCAATCGACTAAAGCCATAGACGGCCCATCTATGGACCTACAGAGCATCGATGGTGGCCTGCAACTACTGCCTAGCGACTGGTTTATTTAAGTGGTGAATGGGAAATTCACCGCACGTCCTAACCTGACCCTACTTCGTTTATTTGGTTATTTTTTTATATTAAAGTGATAAAAAATGTGATCAACCTATTAGCAATTATATTCACACACATTATACATTCCCTCAAAAACCAATCCTCTCTAGAAACCTCCATTGAAGGTGAAGATCAAGAACAACATTGATCTTGGATTCCCATGGATTCTTCATTATGTTTTAGAGGTTTTATTACCCATTAAGGTATAGTGATCTCTTATCTCTATTTAATGTTTCATCTAGAGAGTCCTCTCCAATGTTTTCAAAGAGATTTCATGATCAAACTTCTTCTTCTTCAATCTAGCCATGGGTTTATTCTGAAAATGTTATCAAAGGCTTAAACATTATGAATTGATGATAATGTATTGGTTTTAACGTGAATCTCAATCCAGTTACATTATGAACCCTTGTCCCTTCCAAAACTGGATTTAGCCCTTGCATGGGCATTGTGATAGTGGACTGTTAATTGTTGAATTGTGATTCTATTACGTTGAATTTCTTATGTCTATTGTTATTATGTAAATTAATGGTGAATTATATTGGATCCATTTACATTGATGCATTGATTACTTGATCTATGGTTTCTATTGATTGTTAAAGTATGGACTTCACTGTAAAATCGAGTCTATAGTACATTTATATAGGATTTGTTTATGTAAAGTTAATTTTAGATATTGCCTTTTATTGATGTTATTGGTGAATTGTGGCTATGAACCCTTGGTGATAAAATCAAAGGAATCTTGGTAATATTGATGATGCTAGCATGCTTATTGTAAGATTCAATTATGTTTAGCTGATGGTTAGATACTGCCTATAATGTAATGTGATAATGAATTATATTTAATGGACCCAATGTGGATCAATGCAAGATAGTTTTAATGGGATTAACTCATGTAAATTTATCTTCCATGAATTCCTAATATAAAGCATGCTTATAGTGATCTCGAGTTTATTGGAAATTGTAGTAGGATCTCGTTTAGGTTATGATTTCTTTAGATAATGCCCTACATGTACATTATTGATGAATTTTGGTTGATGATGAAGACAAGGGAAATCGGTCGATGGCCTATATTTATCTATTTTCTAGAATAATGGTGATGTTCTGCACTAGTTGTATCATGATCTTGTAACGACTTGTACATGACTTCTTCCACGATTTAAGTACATTTAGATACTTCACTATACATATTTTATTTATGAAAAGGGTGTATTGATCAATGTTTATCAAGAGGGTTGATGAATTGGTAAGGTCTACTCTTCTCCTCTACTTCTCTATAATATTGTTGATGAAGCCTTGTATGACATTGTGTGGTATGGTCCACTTATGGTGGCGGTGTTTACTTTATTATGAATACATATATATGTGACGTGATTATGGCCTTGAAGGCAATTATACTATGACTGTGTGTTGGTGATAAAGCACCCTATGTGAAGTCTATGTCTAGTTTCATGTTCTATCTATGATCTAGGTTGTGTTCCTAATGTCATCAGCATGTACACCAACCCATGTACACCTATGTGGAGGTGTAAATAGCTAATCTATGGATCCTTAAAGTTTAATATCAAGTTAGCTTGTCTCCTATGCTAAATTGTGTTGTGTGGTCTATGCTTTGTAATGCATTGTGGTCTAAAGAGGGTGGCTGCCTCAATGTGTTGTTTGATAGACATTATGTGATCATCTTGACAAATGTACATACACACACTCATACATATTGCATTCTTACAATGTAGTAAAGATTCATAGTGTCTAGTGAAAGGTAGTTCTTATATTCACTAAATGTCTACTACGGGCTATGCATGTAAGATAAATGTATGTGAAGTATGTTATGCATGGAATAACTAGGATGACTTGATAGGTGTACTAGTATGGGCAAGGGTATGGGGACATTGTCTATTTATTGCATATGTGTACCTTGATAGAATAGTTCCTAGGATTGGTTTCTATATACATGAAAATGAACTATGGACAAGTTATGAATAGGACTTATATTCTATGATGTAAAGTGTATGATATGATGAAGTATGAATGTGTATAGTGTCTTGGTGTGTTTATATGAAATGACTGCTCATATAAATTTACACATAGACTTATGCATTTATATATGAGCATGTGTGACATTTATGTGTTATGTGAAATGTTTGCTCACATATAAGTATACACACACAAATGTAGGAAGATCTAGTCAATAGAGGAGCCTTGAAAGGTGTGCTCAAGTGTATCCTAAACTAGATAGGTGTTTACATATTCTATGTCCATGTTAAAGGTTTTCTCACATTATATAGGTTGATGAATGGACTTTTCATTTATGACCTACGAGCAAATCATATGAGGGGATGACTATCCTAAACCTAATTTTATAAGGTCATGTAAATAAATGGTATTATAATAAAGGGAACTTAGCTTAGCACCGAATGTACTTGAAGTGAGGGGTGTCCCTTCCCATTGTAAGAAGGTAGGTCACCATAATCCTCATAAGGTGATAACTACAATGCCTCAATAGGCATAATTATGGTTTCCAAAAGTGAATAATTATAATGCCCCATTAGGCATAAAGAGAGTTTTTCACATATATTCCTCCAAGTTCCATAGCTATGCTCGCCTCATAGGATCAAGAATGTGACTTCACTGGTATGCTACCATGTGATAATGGTCTACCTTCACTAGGTAAGAAAACCTTCCATTGGTTTAAGGCTCTACAACACCAAATTCCATGTTTAGCACCCATGGTCTTAGTGTCTTATAAGGCTACACTTTCCGTAAAGTATAATGGACAATGGAAGTGAAGTAAGGACTCTAAATAGGATAACCTAAGGGTAGTTTCTTAGTGTAGGTGGGGGTATCAGAAATTCACCTATGCATTGAACAATTGGATCTTTAAAGAAGTCCTAGGAAGGTTTTCTAATGCATGTGTCTATGTATATGTTTCTTATGCATGACTTTGTAGTAATTGTCTACTTTTTATTATGAAGTGAATGGTATGAGTACTAATAGATCTATGTGATGTGGTCTTGTCCTTATATGCACTATCTCTGTGTTAATGACTATATGATGAAGGTTTGTTAACATGAATGAAGTTATCTTCATTTACTTGTTGCAGTATATATTGTATGTTAAGGCTTGTGGACTCATCATTGGTCTACTAAGTATGTGTGAGGTTATGGGAAAATGTTGCTATTACGCCAAATAACTAACTGTAAAGTGACCCTAAAAGTGGCTTCAATTGTATATGTGATTTTATATGATGTTTGGCTTTTGAATATGTTTATGTGAAGCATGTGAATCATATAAATGATATTTTATGAAGGATTTTATGACGATTTGCATAAAAAAGGCAAGAAGTATGATTTCAACAAAATGTCGCTTTTAAATGCATCTTTTGGCATGGTTGCCATAATAAGTGCATTCTTTTTACTCACTCTATTCTTCTCTACTTTTTACACAAAGTGTAGGTTACGAATGCTTAAGTGAAGTATTTAATGGTGAGGAATTTGACATGTTATTCCAAAGTTCAAGAAAAATAGTCCTTAAGTTCAAAGGATTCCCTACTTATGGTTTATTGTAAAGTTCTATAATATTGTATTAATGTTTATGTTGTAAGGGTCGTGTCCCTAAGTACACTTATGATGTTGAGTCTAGGATGGTAAAAAGAAACTAGAGTCTTTAGCTATGTATGATTATATATATATATATATATATATATATGTGTGTGTGTGTGTGTGTGTGTGTGTGTGTGTATGTATGTATGTATATAT
>NC_028641.1:62282184-62297045 GCF_001406875.1 Solanum pennellii
TATATATATATATATGAATGAATGATAAATATGGGCTTGTATAAGACCTTAAAGAGGTCAAGTACGCCATGTTACTTTTAGAGGTGTTCCCCGGATTTGACTGAATTATTTTCCAAGTATAGCAAAAGTGTGTTTTGTTTGAGGTCGCTGGCGTTTCATGGTCATATAGTGCGGGAATCGAGGTTTATCCAAGAAAAATTGAGGCGGTGAAAAATTGGCCTAGACCATTGACTCCAACTGATATTAAGAGTCTCTTGGGTTTAGATGGTTAGTATCGGAGGTTTGTGGATTGTTTTGCATCCATTGCAGATCCCTTGACTACTTTGACCCAAAAGAGTAAGAAATTGAAGTGGTTGGAGGAATGTGACAGAAGCTTCCATGTCATGAAAGATAATGTTACTTCTGCTCTGGTGTTGACTTTACCGAAGGGTACCAAGGGCTTCATTGTATATTGTGATGCATCCCGAGTGGGTTTAGGTTGTGTGCTTTTGCAACATGGGAAAGTAATATCCTATGAGTCTAGACAACTTAAGGTGCATGAGAGAAACTATCCAAGTCATGATCTTGAATTAGCGGCCATGGTATTTGACTTGAAATACAGAGACATTACTTGTATGGTGTTCATGTGGATGTGCATACTAACCACAAGAGTTTACAATATGTGTTTACCAAAAAAGAGTTGAAATCTCTAAAAAGAAGGTGGTTGGAATTGTTGAAAGATTACGACACGAATGTTCTCTATTACCCTGGCAAGGCCAAGGTGATTGTCGATGCTCTAAGTCGTATGACCATGGGTGGTGTGTCTCATGTAGAAGAAGCCAAGAATGACCTAGTGAAAGATGTTCAAAGGTTGGATAAATTGGGTTTTAGGTTGGAAGATTCTCCAAATGGTGGTTTTATGGTCCATCATAACTCCGAGTCATCTTTGGTGGTTGAAGTGAAGTCAAAAAAACGCCTTGATCAACCATTGATGGAGTTGAAGGAATCGGTTCTTGGTATGCTTAATGAGTCATTATTCATAGGAGGGATGTTGACTTGAGTTATCAAGGAAGGTTGTGTGTTCCTAAGGTAGATGGTTTGAGGAACCGGATTCTTTAGGAATCTCATGGGTCCCGTTACTCCATTCATCCGAGTTCGACAAAGATGTACCATGAGTTTAGGGAAGTGTTTATGTGGGAACGTTTGAAAAAGGACATAGGTTGATGAAAGGACAATTCTCATCTATAACACATGAGATAAGAATATGAGGGGTTAATTCTCCTATAGCCTATTTTATGAAAATAATATTAATAAAGGTTTTTCAATAAAGAGAACTTATCTTTACATGGAGTGAACATGATAAATGAGAGGTGTTGACTCCCTTTGGATGGAGATTCACCCTATAGTACCACATGAGGTGTTGACTCTCCATGGAGGGAGATTAACCCTATGGTTTCTCATGAGGTGGAATCTACAATTCCTAAGGGAATAAAGAGGGTTTCAATATGCATCTCTTAGTTCCTTAACTATGTTACCCCATAGGACCTAAAAAGTGGATCCACGTAATCTACTATAATTACGTTAATGTTTTACCTTGGCAAGTAGGATACCCTCCTTTTGGTGTGAGGGGATGACATCGGATTTCATGTTTATCTCACATGGTCCTATTGTCGATTAAGATTAGGGTTTCCCTAAAGTAGAATCGACATGAAAGTAATGCAATGAACCCTAACTAGGATAACCTAAGGTAACTTGCCTAGTGTAGGTGCGATTAATGAACTTACCTATGGATTAAACAAGTAGCTCGTGAAGGATGTTCTAGGAAGGTGTTCAATATGTATATGTATATGTGTATGTCTCTTATGCATGACATTATGACATTGACCAATTGTTATGATAATATACATGGTATGAGTCCTATGGTGTCTATATGATGAGGTCTCACTTTAGATGCATGATGTTGGACTTATTGACTTATGATGATGGTATTACTTGGCATGTATGAAGTTGTCTATACATGTCTTTTTGATGTATGAAGTAAATGATGTTTGTAGTCTATTTGTGATTTCACTTAGTATGTGTGAGCTTACGGGGATTCACATGTACATTACACTAGTAGGCTTTGATGGGGATCATTAGTAAGGCCTATGGTGTACAAATGAAATGAAGTAAAGATATGTTAATGATGAATGATGTTTTACTATGATGATGTTGGAACTTTTGACTTGTTTGTTGTCTTGTGATAAGTGTTATATGTGGATCATGATGTATAATTGGTCCTATGTGAAATATGTCTCTCATGCTATGTTATACTTCTATGAATATGTATTTTTAAGTAAATGAAGGTTGTATGAATGTTCCCTTTGGTGACTTTAAGATGTTGTTTTAGTGTGGACGGTGGAATGGGACACTATTGTATTACACAAAGTATTGCTTGAGGGTTACTCAAGGTTAACAGAATTATGGTTATAAGAAGATTATGTTATGAACATGACTGATGTCCTTAATGTGGAATTTAAGTTTCCTTGTGTGTTTCCACGAATAGCGTCTATGCCTATTCGATGTATGTGAATATTACATAGTCTTCTACTTTTATTTCACATAGATATATATGATTTAACATAGTGTTTAAATTGGATGTCTCATCTCATAACGATCTAAATCAAGAGTATATCGATTGGGCATATCCCATACATCAATGTAATAAAGCCACATATAGACTAAACAATCTTTGGTAATCAAATGAAAAGGGAAGAACTAGAAGTCTTATAACTAGAAAAACATCAAAAGCTTGATAGTGATATTTCCCTCGGAAAATGAGGACCTACCCATCTTGGATGAGTAAGAATTCAAAGCATTTCCTCAAAGTCGTCTCAAAACCCTTCAACGACCGGAACCTAAAATGTTGGGTAAAAGGTAGGAAATGGGGTTAGTACGTCATTTGTACTAAATATGAGACAATATGCACATACAACATAAAATCATTCTAAAAGGGGACATTTCATTAAAGTATGCAATTTACTTTGAAAAGCCTTATTCACATTCAAGAAGACAATACTAACTAATAAGACATATTCATTAAGTGAAGATCATGTACATCACAGGACTAATAATACTAAGTCTAGTCAAGTACATGCATATCACATAATAGAGCACATAATCAGGACAACACTACCATAAAGCTATAACATCAACAAGCACGAATAAGAGTTCATTACAACATAACAAAGAATGATAATTACTCATGAAACCTCATAAAGTCAAATAGTGCAATGACTAAGCAAATCCCCATAACCTTACTCAATCAAGGTAAACCCAACAAGAACCACAACTAATGTCTAACTTCACATAGCATATCACTAAAAGTACATATCATCATACTTTATCAATGGAGACCAAACGCATGTTCATAAGTCAAACAAATCATCATATAGTATCATTAATGTGTGATATTATCATATAAATATCATGTACAATTACAAGAATACACATATATAAGAAAATCCTCCTAAAACTTCCCTCAAGGATAACTATTACAAAGTTCAGGTGGAGTCCCATACCCCTATCTAGACTAAACTGAACCTATTAGGTCATCCTAGTTAGAGTTCATTCCTTTACTTAATTTTATATTTAGGGAACATCTAGCCTTAACCGACATAGACCACATGAGATAATGTGGAATACGGTGTCATGAAACCCTAGATCGAAGGAAGGCGGACTACTTTCAAAGGTAGTACCAAAATATGAACATAGCAACTACGTTGATCCACTAGCTAGTATTCCTATAGGGGCAACATAGCTCAAGAACTAGGATATATAGTTTGGACCCTCTTTATGCTACATGCATTGTAGTCTCCAATCTAATGAATACATTAGTGACCCTACCTTTCCTATGTGGGAAAGAGACACTCTTCACACTAGTTCACTCGGTGGTAAGCTAGAGCCCTTTTTTAAATGTCTTTAATGGCTTTATTAATCATCATAGCTTAATATAGGTCATAGGATATATATCTTGTATATTCATCATCATCATAGCTTAACAAAAATTGCATGAGTATTTTTCCTTTCATTACATTAAAACATGTGAGGTTAGCACATTTACATAGTCATATGATAATAAGACACATAGGTAAGTTATCACCATCCTTTTAACATTTACATCTTAGCCAATAACTCACAACCCATAGTACAAGACATTTCAATTAAACATCATACAAAACCTATCAATCTTTATATTAGGTATACTTCAATACGAAACCATCACTAAATAACAAGTAACCATAAATGCAGTAAAGAATCAAGATCACGAGACTTACTCAATCTCCTTCACTATGCCATCATCAAGGTATTACCATCGACCTCCAACTTAACCCAACAATGGTAAAATAGAATCACAAAATGGTAACCAACAGAATAAAAAGGCCAATTGAATCACTATTCAACAACTCATCGCTAGTTCATAGCCTAGAATTTGAGACTGAGATCAAGTTGATACTCTACTTCACAACCTAGGTTAATTACTCAAGAACTAGAATAATTCGATTATAATATATCACAATATACTCATAATTAGCATAATAAAAAGATAGATAGTAATTTACACACTAACCAAACCAATTAAGTCAAAGCTATACAATTCAATTCAAGATTACAACGTAGGGTTAAGGTGTATAGGTCATATTTGATAAAGTAGACCACTCCATCAAGAAGTAACATAATTGAGTTATAGAAAATGTTAATCTACTCATAATTTCCAAAAGAATTCATAAAAAAGCAGTTTACAAGATTAATTTCGTATTGGATGAAAACCCACTTGAATTTTATACTTTTTAAATCAATTTGATGGAACCCTTTGGGGAAAGAAGTCCCAAAGATGAAAGCGATCCCATACATTGTTGATTGATGAACTTTGATGGAGAAACTTGACCTTTATCAGTCCTATAACAATCTTCACCTTGACTTCTCTGGTGTTCTTCTACTTTGGAGAGCGAAAGAAGAGAGAAGGAGGAGCAATTGGGTTTTGGGAAATATGAGAGTTAGGTTTAGTCTAATTAGGTTAGGTATTTATATGAAGTCCTTAATTAACTTAATTGAAACTCCATTAACCCCTAATTAATTCAATAACCACCTAATTAATCAATATAACTTACTTTAAAACGTTCGGCAAACCAGTGGACTCACAGAAGAGACCAAGATCGACGGCCCGTTTGTCAAACTAAGGCAAAGGGACAAATCGTCCTGTTTGTCCATTGTTTTGGTCAAACACTGTCCAAAACAGTCGCTTCTCTAATTTTTCTAAGTTTCCATTGACGGTGTCCATCGACGCCCCATTGATTGGACCACGTTTCGTCGATGGCCTTCGTTGGTGACATTGTCTCTTGACAACTTTTTTGCCACTTTTATAAGGGTCTGCTTGAAGGGACCTTGGTTTGTCCTTGGGAAGTCTCACCTAGACGTTTCAAATATAAAATAACTCTAATACGTTTTAGACACCCTTCCACCAAATTTCATCATTTTCCGACTCTTATAACTTAGTCAAATAGGCTAAGGCACACTTGCACCTCATTGACATAGTTTCTGGATGTCATGGACGTTCCTTGATGTTTTGATTCTAAAACTTCATAAATGACTTATATACATTAATAATGACCTTAAAACAGTGACAAAACCTTTAGACACTCATATTAGGCTCTACAACATGCCTTAGACTTTTGGAGTATAACAGTATCCGCCCCCCTAAGAACATTCGTCCCTGAAAGACACTAAAATTCTTAAGAAGGAAGGAGTAGACTCAAGACTAGCAACCAAACCAACAAAAATACATTATAACATGATTTACAACATCAATCATTGAATTTGAACATAACAATTCAAACTTCAATTACTACACATAAAGCTCAACCATCACAATATGAGGAATTTTCTTCTCACGGCAACATGAGCTAATCATATCATCAAGGAGCCAATTATCCAAAACTCAATATATAAACATTCTCAATGTCATTTTATAAAGACTCACTATATAAACATGAACAATATAACTCAAAACAATTAGATTTAAAATTTTCAGGTTTATAGGCATAACTTCACTGTAATTCACTGTAACATGAACATTTTTCCAAAACATCACAAAAAATCAAAGAAACATAAAATTTAGTCATTATTTCAATTATTAGTAGGAATAAATACCTTATTTATAAATTAGATGAGGGCAACGGGACTTCATTTCGGCTTCGGCCTCCCATGATGCACCTTCAATTGGATAGTTCTTCCATAACACCTTCATGGAAGCAACCTCTTTGTTTCTTAAGTTCTTTACTACATAACAAGGATTTGAACCAGAACCTCCTTATAGGAGAGGTTATCTTGAACACCCAGACCTTCTATAGGAAGAATGGACTCGGCATCACCGATACAGTTCTTTAGCATGGAAAAATGGAACACCAGATGAACTGATACCAATTCACTAGGCATCCCAACTCATTTACAACCTTACCAATCTTTTGCGAGATTTCATGGTGACCCACATAACAAGGAATCAACTTCCCTTTGTTTCGGAATCTCGCACCCCTTTCATAGGCAAAAATTTTTGATACACTTTATAACCTTCTTCAAACTTTAAGTCTTTTCTCCTATGGCCGGCATAAGACTTTTGCCGGCTATAGGCTATTTTAAAGTGATTCCATATGATATTAACCTTCTCCAAATTTTATAAATTGAATCGGGACCCAAAATTGAAGAATCACCCACTTAAAACCATCCAATTGGGGATCTACATATCCTACCATACATGGCTTCAGAAGGAGCCATAGATATAGATGAATGGTAGCTATTATTGTTAGAAAACTCCACCAAAGGAAAGTGCTTATCCAAATTTCCCTTTAAATCAATGATACAAGTTCTAGGAATATATTAAAGGGTTTGAATAGTATGCTCCGCTTGGCCATGCATTTGAGGATGAAAAGTGGTGCTTAGGAATGTCTTTACATTATGGTATATGAGTTCGTAGTAGATGGTGACGAGATGGAACTATATAATAAGATTGTGGCTATGTGAATTCGGTGTAGTAATTTATGACTTGCTAGTATCTAAGGTTGTAGTTTTCCAATATTTGGTAAATAATGTGGTCATATGGAAAGTTAGAAGAGATGATGGGACACCAGTCGATAGAATTTGAAAGATCTAGAATCAAAATGAAGAGAAAAAGTGGGATGAGAGAAACCTTTAGAGAGAGGCAAGAGTAAAAAAATTGTATTGATTGCAAAGGATAAGGAGATCTCTTTGGAGATGTAAATAATTGGCTGTAGATATGCGTAATTTCATTTGTTTTGCTGTTAATATGGTAATAGTATCACAATTCGTAAGATTAGTTAAAAACTATTGAAAACAGTCTTTGAAAAGGAGTGTTCATACATTAGCTCGAGTGTGATGATGAATTCTTCGTTTCTATTTTGAGTTTATTAATGAGGACGATTGAACTTTAGCTAATGATATATGTGGCAGGCTGGAGATGTGTTCTATGGCAATCAAAGATCCATGAAGTCATAGAAATCTTTAAGGCAAAAGTTAATGTTGATATATTAGGCGATTGTGTGAGACAATTGAATTTAGAAATTTAGATTTTCTATTGGAAGTCTATACTTGTGGTGATATATTTTGTCAAGGTATGAATTTGTAAGATCATGAATGATCAATTGTATCAAGTATTGATCATTTAAAAAGACTTTCACTTGCTTTAAGTAGTAAAGTTAGTTACTATTGATTTTTAAAGTAGCTTAGGATGATTTTTATTCAAAAAGTGTTGTTTTAGAGTAAGGTAAATAGTCCGAGTGTTCATGATGGTTATTTGTATTGAGAGTAAGGCCTTTAGAGGAATTATGTGAACAGTATGTGGAGTCAAGTGAATGAAAATGACTGGTATTGACATTTAGAGGAAAACTTTTCATGTCATTTGATAAATTCATCGGTTACCAGCTATTGCATTTTTGTACATGGTTGTGCTTGTGATGCACTAGCTATGTGTATGTGTATTTTAATTTTGTGCGTGGATCTCTAGTGGTTGGTCAGATGTACAGATCATGTGATGTTCTCTTCGTTGAGTGAAATAAGTTTGAAAGACGTGGTTATTTCAGATATCTTATCTGGTGTTGTCTTGGAGTTGTAAATTATTCATTGGTTATGCATGTACTACCTAGCTTATGAGAAATTATAGAAGATCTACCTTGTGTATTTCTGGTTGTCCGACAATTTTGATTTTCTACTTGTCGTCAAGGTATTATATCAATTATGTGTGCTTGAATGTGGTTATCATTGAATCAAATTCAATTGTTCTTCAGAGATAATATACAATTACTAAATCTAGCATTTTGAAAGTATTGTTTGATGGTTTGTAGGTTTGTATATTTGGATTTATCTCTCAAAAAGTATCTTATGTTTAAATATTGAAACTTTTGTGACTTAAACTTATGGAAATTTATGTTGTATGATTGAGATGTTGTAAAGAACTATGATTTTTTTGGGTATTTGAACGTTCTTGCTTCCTCTTCTCCTTTCTCCTCTTCTCCTTTCTCCTCTTCTTTTCTCTTTTCTCAAAATCCCAACTTGTTTTTTAAAAGCGTGAACTGAATAGGATCATTTTAGACCCCAATTGATTACCCAAAAACGAAATAAAACAAAAGGGTAAGGAAAAGACCAAAACACCTATTTAAAATCCGGATTGGACTTTCCTTCTTCCAATAGCCCAACTTCTGAAAGGCATATCTCACTCATATGATATTGAAATTCCACAAACTTGGTAACATTTGAAAGATCTTTCCAAGGGCTTTCCAACCATATAAACAAATCACCCTAATTTTACTTGAGATGGGAGTTATGGCTGTTAGAAAATGATCAAAACTTACTTTTTTAAACTTAGGAAATTTTCCAAGTATTTCTTGTTCTTTCCAAAAATAAATATTTCCAAATTTTAATCTGTTTTCTAGTTATTTCTATTTGCGAGATGTCACCATATATTTCCCTTGAGAACATTCATCCTTGAATGAGATTACTCTTACTAGGATAAGGTGTAACATCTTACATTCAGCTCATACACCCAACATCAAATTATAAACATAACATGCTAACTCAATATCAATACAAGGAAAAAGAATTAGTACCATAATTTGGAACATCTCCGCATTCGAAGATATGTGGGTATCTCTTCGTCCTATCCTTTTTAGTTTCTCAAGTAGCATATCTATAAACTGATTTCCCTTCTAACCAAATCTTATAACACCCTTCATGGGTGAAACTTTAAAGCAATTCAATCTTCTACCATTGGTACACACAACCTACCTTGATACCTCAATACACCATCTCCCCTTTGTTCAAAAGTCCTAACTCTTTCATTATGAGCACTTGCCTTTAATTCAAGACAAATAAGGTTTTGGTCTTGCTTGCATTTAATTTCTTACACTAATGATGATTCAGAACCATTCACCACCACTAGTCTTCCATCTATGTTAATAATTAATTTAACTCCTAATCATGCAAGTTTATGCAACTCCTTTGCGATCTCTTTCTTATCTCTTCAAGATGGGAGGTACGACCCATAGACAACCGTATTTGGCTGAGATTACGCTCTTTCGAACTAAACACATGCCAAAAAATTATTCTGATATGTGAACACTTCCCCATGAAAACCATAAAATAATTGTGTCATCTTTCAAATCAAATATTACATTAACCAACTCTAAGTCATGGGTTGGGTTATTGTTTTTCTCGTGATGTTTCAACTTTCTGGTGGCATAAGCTATAACTTTTCCATTCTATATTGATTCACAATACCCAAACCTATTCTTCATACATCAGAATACCCCAAAAAACTTGAGTACTTACCAGTAAAGTCAAAACTGGGCAGTGGCCAAGTTCTTTTTCAACTCCTGAAAGCTTTTCTCACATGCTTCAAACCATTAAAACTTAACTATCTCCTAATTTAATTTGGTCAAACAAAAACCCTTCCCTAGAAAATCTTTCACCTGCACTTTCAACTCTACTAGTGCCATTCTATATGGCGGAATAGAGATAGGAGGAGTATCTGGAATGATGGATATGCGGAAGTGTATTTCTTTCTCAAGAGAAAATTCGGGTCGATCATCAGGAAAGACTTCTGGAAACTCTTTTACTACTGAAACTGAAAGTGACAGAATAGGAGGTATCTCAGCACTTGAGTTATTACAAACTAAGTGATAGACACACCCATTGAGCACTAAATTCTTTGCCTTATGGTACGAAATGAAATGACCTGTATGCACTACTGAACTACTTTTCAACTTTATAATTGATCCGCTAGAAATTGAAACTTGACTACTCGAGTGCTGAAATCTAATGATGCATAATAGGCATGAAGTAAGCCCATACCAAAAATGATATCAAACTCTACTATGTTTAACTTAATTAACTTAGCCATGGTACTCTTGTGATTGAATATAATAGGACAATTAGGATAGACTCCCTCTGTTAGAATGGGTTCACCAACAGGTGTGGAAGCACTGAATCATTCACTAAGTTGCTCTAGAATAACATAAAAATTCATAGCAACATATAAATGTACAAAGGATAAACTCTCTCTTGGGTCTAGCATAGCATAAACAGTAAATTCAAAGAGTTGAATGATACCAGTGACAGTATCAGGTGAATCCTCTTGCTCTTGGCAACCGTTGATAGCGTATAGGCGATTTATTTCTCCATCGGTACCATTTCTTTGCATGTTCTTTAAACACTTTTTCATGAAGTAACCCTGTTGTCAACACTTGAAGCAACCTTTCTGGACCTGACGACACTTTCCTGGGTGGGTTCTACAATACCTAGCACATACAGGAACCCTATTACCTCCTTGCGCTTCACTACTTTGAGATTGCGCGTGTCTAGCTCGAAAGGGTTTTGAACTCCGACCATTATGCTCAGCTTTGTTTCTGGGTGCAACGGCACATGCAAATGGTGGAGCGGGCCTCTTCTGTTTTGTTGGAAGGGAGAATTTGTACTACTCTTTTGCTGCCTAAACTCATTTCCCGATGTCTTAGCCCTCTTATTCTTAAACCTTTCACTATCCTTAAGCTTATCCTCCTCAACTTGTTGCACATAAATCATTAGCCTTTCAATGTCCATATCTTTAATCAACTTCCTTGCCTTCCTTGCTTGTATGACGAGACAATGCAACAACAAATAAACTAATATTGCTCCTCATCTCAACAACCCTCTGAGAAGCATAGCGGGAAAGCTGCGCAAACTTCAGACTGTACTCATGAACACTATTGACTCCGTATTAGGGGTTAGAAACTCTCCAATAATTGCCTCACACAACTCATGGGAAATGAAACATCCAATGAAAGCATTCTCGAACACAACCCAACTCACTATTGGCATATCCTCATCCCTATTCCATTTCCATTGGTCGAACCAGACTCTAGAGATACCTTTTAGTTGGTATGAAACTAGTTCAACCCTCTCAGCATCAACAACATGCAATATGTCAAATATTTTCTGAAGTACTTCAAAAAATTTATGTGGATTCTCCGTGACACTTGAACATGTGAAGTTTGATGGATTCATCCCTAAAAGCTCACAAATCCTTGAGGTATAAGCCAATTTCATGTAGATTACCTCTTTGTCTAAATTGATGATTCGAAACTTGACATAACATCCGGATAGTCTCACGGAATTCAGCATGCATTACTTCTCCTTGAGGTTGCACTTTAAGTGCATTTAGCAACTCTTGTTCCTAACCATCCTCCTAGATAGAAGACATGTGACTGATCTTCGTGGGGGCATGATTCTCTAAAAACATGCGTAGGCACGAATTAGGAGGAAACTATTAGAGATAAACTCTAACGCACGAAAAGGAATATGAAAGAAATGAAGAAATTTATATATGTCGCAGCCTCCTATTCATAGATGTGGCGCTCTTCACACCGATGACTAAGACTTTACGGACACGACTTCATAGACTCCCTAGGACTCTTGAACTTTGTGATCTAATACAAGTTTTTCACGACTTGATCCTACATCCTGGACGTGGCCGGCACTCGAACACCATTACAGGCCCCAAAGGAACCCTTTGTATGACTTTCGTAACTCAGCGAAAGACTTAAAAATTAAAGAAACAACACAAAGAGAATATCTTTAAAGTAATACTCAACCAAAACGGCAACTCATGTCTTATCTTTTACAAAAGAAATGAAAAGACTATATAAACTAACTCTATCTGTCTATGTAGCCTATAAAATAAGGAGGAATGTTGGGAAAAGACCCCCAATCATCCTAAAAACTGAAAAACAAGAAAAAATAACAACTTGAATGATAAATATGTACTTTGGAATGAAAGGAGGCTCACCAATTGACTCTGTAGTGCTCAACTTGATCAACGATGCGCTGGATGTCGATCCTCGTTATCTGTGTCTGCATCATGATACGATGAAGGCCAAGTTACATCAGTACATTGAATGTACGAGTATTGGAGTTGTAATGCTAAACAATATTTAAGCTTGAAAAAGAGTTAGAAAGAACTTACCTTGGTTCTGCTCAACTCATGAATTATTGATCTTAGTATAACTTACTCTTTTGATTATATAGAGGTTTGAAAACATGAGCAATATAAAGAAAAGTTATTTAAAATGTGGTTTTCAACTCTGTGTAAGAAAAAATACAATTGACTCGAAGATGTATGTAAAAATACAAAATAATCTGATGTAAACTCATAGTCTTAGTATTAAAAAAAATATATCATGCTTCCTCTCAACGTCTACTCGTGCAATGCATGGATGAAGTCTCATACCCTCATTCATAGTAAGAGGAACCTCTTGAGAAACAATGCAACTACTACTGTAGGAGTTTCTCTAACCGACAATCATCACTTAATAACTATAGTGACGATACAACGTTTTACCTCACGCTGCCAAGGACCATCCTAAACCTACCAAAGTATAGAACCTGAACTGTCAAATGGATCCACTAGTAAACTGTGAAAATGATTCATCTGAAAAGTATGACCCTTTTCTACCCATGATGTTTACATGATTTTCGTGGAGACTGTAGTTAATTTGAAACTCACATCCCTACATCAGTGCTCAATACTACTCCCAAAGATACATTGACTCTTATGTTTATAAAATATACTGATTCTGTGGTTCAAGATTACTTCTCAAAACTTAGCTTTATAAGATCTCTAGGAAATCATAGTTTTCATGCTTGCTTCATTTTATAAAGCTATAACCCTTTTATGAAACTAGCCCGACGGCTCTTTTGAAAACATAGCTTCCTTACTTGTTTAAATGTGAAAATATTTCAAAATCTCTTTGGGGAGAATTAGTCCCCCTATACTTTTGAGAAAAAAAATAGAACTTCAAATTAACTCTACTTTACTTATCCTGAAACTTGACTCTTAGGGAATGCTTAGTTCCCTTATATCTTTTGAGAAATGCATTCGCTCTTTTCTCTTCGCTTTACTTGAAACTTAACTCTTAGGAAATGCTTAGTTCGCTTATAACTTTTGGGATTTAAACTCAACTAGTTACTCTTTGCTCAACTTGTAGTTTGAGCCTTAAAACAAAGTTTAAAATGTTTGCTTAAGACTCTTGAAGACTTTAAGAACTTACTTTGACTTGCTTCTTAACTTTTATACTTGACTCTTAACTTCTTTGACTTTGATCTTAAATTCCTTTGAATTTTATTAGGGATTCAACGTTCATGATCTCATGTTTATATGTACCTTAGAGTGTTCGAATCAACTAGGAAATGTGGGTACATCACTGAGGAACTAGTACAAAAAGATTGGGAATGAATGGGGTGAACTGATATCCTTGGCGCTCTGAGAGGCGTGGGGCGCCACGACCCGAATTTCAAAGACCAAGTTGGGGCACTCAGGCTAGCACGCCGTCCCAAGACCCTCCGGATAGACACTGTCCTATGTGGCTATGGGAGGCGCGGCGCCCCAAGGCCCTAGATACGGGAATTTTGACTTTTCTTCTCCGTTTTCATCTCTAAACCTTTTAATATTCCGTGGATATATCCCCAAATAATTAGAATCTCTAGTCTCCTTAGTACCCAATAGTTTGGACTCGTAAAGCAGCTCGGAAAGATGAACCCAATCAACTAGAACATGCTACAACTCATTCAATCAAGAATTTGATAATTTTTCATCAAAATATCAATGTTCATCATCCAATCTACTCTAACTTGTTGAACTGAATCAAATTGGTGTGTAGGTGGAAGAACCCAACATAGAAGATCTCACATACCTTTATAGGGATCACCCCGACGATTTCCACGAGCCGAACTTCAACGATCCTAAACGTTCTTTATTCCTCTTCTCGTTTCTCCTTGTTTCTCTTCTTTTCTCCTCTCAAAACTCTAACTTGTTTTCTAAAAACGTGAATTGAATAGGATCAAATTTAGACCCCAATTTATTATCCAAAAATGAAATAAATAAAAGGGTAAGGAAAAGACCAAAACACCATTTTAAAATCCGAATTGGACATTCCATGTTCCAACAGCCCAACTTGCTAAACGCATATCTCACTCATACGATATCAAAATTTTGCAAACTTGGTGGCGTTAGAAATATCATCCGAAGGTCTTTCGAACCATATAAAGAACTCACCCTAATTCTTCCTGAGCTAGGACTTATGGCCGTTTGACAATGACAAAAATTCACTTTTTTAAATTGACAAAAATTTCCAGATTTTTCTTATTCTTTCCAAAAATAAATATTTCCAAATTTTAACCTCTTTTCTAGTTGTTTCTATTTGAGAGTTGTCACATTAACGATTTTATTTTTTTTTTGAAGTGAAGAAGGGGTTACAGTTTAAATTAATGTGGGATTATCTTATATATGAGTATACGAGAAA
>NC_028641.1:62297820-62305504 GCF_001406875.1 Solanum pennellii
TATATATATATATATATATATATATATTTATATATTACATTAAAATCCTAAGTTCATGAAGTGAATGTTGAAATAATACCCCCCTAATTAATAATATTTGCTTTATTTTATTTATCAATTTAATTGTTGGTATTAATTAAAAGTAGATACCCTATGATATTAAAGGGTTGTGATTTTTCAAAGTGTGGTGACTTTTTTTTTGACAATTTCCATTAGTAATGATTTTTTCGAAGGGTTGTGATTTTTTCAAAGGATTATGACTTTTCAAAGGGTTGTGCCTTTTTCAATGTGTTGTGACTTAAAGGGCCTAAAATACCCTCAAAGTATTGAAAATGGTACAAAATTACCCTTCATCCACCTATTGGCTCCAAAATGCCCTTCCCACCCACCTATTGGGTCCAAAATACCCTTGTCATCCACCTTTTGGTTCAAAATTGACCAATTATTTAACGGTTTTATATTTAAACTATTTAAATATTTTTTAAAATACGTTGCCCTCAACTATTTGTTATAATTTAACTTATTAGTGTAATTTATAAATCAATCCATTACCCACCCATTACTAATTAAATCCCTCTAAATTAATGAACCCGTCACATTATTAAAGCAAGCTACTACCAATTGAGTGTTCTTAAAAAATATAAAAGTAAATTATCATACATTCAAGTGGTTACATAAAAATCACCAATAAACTTAAAAGTCTGACTATGTTCATCTTAATTATTCTTACGTCTCAATTATGTGATGTTACTTCATAGGTAACTTTTTTTCAAAATAATATATTAAATGTTTTAAAATAAATCATAAATATTTATAAAATTATATTTAAAAAAAAGTGCATGAATTAATTCGGGATGTATTATTTCTTTACCTTTATTCAGAACTTTCTAATTCAATTTTGAAAGAAAGTGTCCTCCTAAATAAGCGGCTCAACCTAAATTTAATTGGGGCTTCGATTCAGACTCGAATAATTTTGAATGTCATTTTCAGTAATCTATAATATCATCGTGTTTTAGTAGTATTTATGACGATTTTGATATTATAATTGAATTATTAATTGAGTGAGGTTTAGTTAGTAATGAGTGAGTAGTGGATTGGTTTATAAATTATATTAATAAATTAAATTTATAATTAATAGTTGAACGCCTAGTATTTAAAAAATATTTAAAGAGTTTAATTTTATAACAATTAAAAAATGGTCAATTTTGAACCCAAAGGTGGATGACAAGGGTATTTTGGAGCCAATAGGTGGATGAAAAGGGCATTTTGGAGCCAATAGGTGGATGAAGGGTAATTTTGTACCATTTTCAATACTTTAAGGGTATTTTAGGCCCTTGTCCGTTTTTTCAAAAGGTTATGACTTTTCCGATGAACAATGACTTTTTTCGGCACAATTAACACCTATTCATACTACTATTTGTTAGCTATAAATAGAGGGACTTCCTTTCACTTTTAAACTACATTTCTTTTTTAACGTTTTCTACTTTTCTTCTTCTTAAAAAAATAAAGGGTTATTGGAAACAATTGATTAGTTTCAAACTCTACGAAATTTAAGGTACCACATAAGAAAAATGGTAAACAAATGGTGGCAATTCATTCATAAATTTACACTCCTATTTTTTCTTACGATTTCCATGAGCCAAGAATGACCAAAATTTGTGGGAAAGACAATAATTTTGAAAATTATGAAAGAAACCACATAATTTGGGTAAGATTTTTCTTCTTTGTGTTTTTATTGTTTATTGTTTTACCCTCAAATGAAGGAGTTTCATTCTAATTTTGTTAAAACAAAGAACATTAACATGGTTCATTTAATCATTAGTTTTTCTGTTAAATCTACTATTTTTACAAAAGATTTTTCACTTTTACTTTTAATATGATAATATAGCCACAATAATGATTATTTTTAATAGAAATGTAAGTAATAATTAAAAGAGAAAGTAAAATGTTGGTGGCAAGAGATTTAATCAAATGGAATATTATAGTTAATATAGTATGAACATATGTTTTTGTTTTTCTTATTCCATGGCTGTGTGCCGTTCCATATATTTTTTCTTTTTAATATGTTAGGTATGAATCTCCTGTTATTTTGCGTTCATTTTAACCTGAGAAAATGTTATGTCACAGGATACACTTCTTGTTACCTATATTAAATAGATAAGAAAATAGTGATTGATCATAAATAACTTAGATTCTATAAACAATATTTTAAATTTTATTCATTCATTAATTTTTATATTTGAGAAAGTTTAATATTTTAAATCACAATACAACTTCTATAAATTAATAGATACTTTCATTAGACAACCAATTATGCTACTAAAATATATATGTATATCAAAACAAAAAGAACGGTCAAACTAAATATTTGACATACACTCAAACCTCAATTTAACCATCATTCGCTATAACAATAAATTCTTTTTTTTTGTACAATTACCTCTCTATGATAGTGTTAATCAAGTATTAATTGGTAAAAGATACATTGCGTAGAAAGATAAAATATAAAATATTAATATGGTAATCCTTATTACTTTCAAGCACATACTAAATTTCAAGTATGAATATTTAAGAGAAAAATTATATTTAAATGGTGACCATCACTTATGTTCATAACCTCAAGAACAAAGACTATTAGTAAAAATTTTTGTACTGATATTTATAACAATTTTGTATGTTTGATTAATTACAAAATCGAGTGAAGTATAAAACTCTACTACCAAAGAAATGTTATCTTCTCCACATATTTAAACATTGGATGTATTTTGAAATATTTCAATGATATTTGATCGTTTTGATCTCAAAAAACAAGTTACTCTATATTATTAAATTAAAATAACTTGTCCTATGTTATTAAAATTATAATTATTTACTAAAAGCATTAATATAGTAAGACTAATTCTATTTACAACACTGCATACTGTATATGTGATATACACGTAGAATTCACGTGTCGTGAATCTAATAATTAAATGTCACGACCCAAAACGGGTCGCGAGTGGCACCCACACTTAACCTACTGTGTGAGCTAACCAACCAATCCAAACCCCAACATTTCAACCATAAATAACAAAACATAATGCGGAAGAATCTAACTCATTAATGAAAATCGATTAAATAACTTATAAAAACTCAATACTATTTATTCCCAAAACCTGGAAGTCATCACCACAAGAACATCTATCCTCAAATTACTAATCTAAGAGTATCTAAGAAGCTAAAATAAGTAAAAAGCTAGTTCATGCCGGAATCTCAAGGCATCAAGACATGAAGAGGAAGATCCAGTCCAATCTAGAAGCAATAGCTCACCCTGAAATCTGGCTTGATGAAGACTGGCTAGAGTTGCGGTTGAGTTGAAGACGACGGTACGTTTGCTGCACTCCACAAATAACAAAGAAAAACAATTACAAGTAGGGGTCAGTACAAATCACGAGTACTGAGTAGGTATCATCGGCCAACTCAAAATAGAAAACAGTATATATCAGATAATAACATAAAATCAACTAATATTCTTAACAGGTGATAGCGACAAGTATAAAAATCATTTATAACATCACCGACCACATCTTTGAGGACTCAAGCCTCCACACCATACTCTTTTGGGAAACATGTTCTTTAGATTGAGTATATTAACATATTTCAAGATTCATTCTCTTTACTATCCTGGTGTCGGAACGTGACACTCCGATCCCCTAATACTACGTGTCGGTTCGTGACACCCGATCCATTAACCTCATTCTTTTAGTTCATCAAGCCTTCTTTTATGCCAAGACATCATCATTAACAAAGAGGTTTTAAGGTTTAAGATTCAACAGCCTCATCATGCTAATTCATCACAATTATATAATCACATCATGCATGCACACAATTAAGCATATAGGAGACTTTACATTACTACCCAATACATATCATTCGCTATTAAGAGTTTACTATGAATTAGCATAAACCATAACCTACCTCCACCGAAGAATTCGTGATCACGTAAGCTACTCCTCAAAATCTTCGCTTTCCTCTTCGTTCTCTCTTCTCTTGCTCGTTCGTTTCTCCCTCTCTCTCTGTTCTTTCTATTTTTCTTATTCAAACCCTTTTTCTTTTACCCTAATTGTCATATAATTAAGTATAAAAGATGATAAAAATAACCCACTTTTTATTTCAAGGTTATCTCCTTTAACCCCCAAGTAATTGAATTATTAACATTAACCCACTAACTTTATAATTATAAGCATGAATAGTCCAAAACGCCCCTTTAAAAACTTTAGCAGAATTCCGACCCAGTCAGGGTTACGCAGCCTGTGACGGCCCGTCATGACTGTGACGGTCCGTCCTGCAGGTCCGTCACAAAGTTCAGAGAGTTAATTCTGTGGAAAGATTTGTGACGGTCCGTCGTGCCAACGACGGTCCGTCCTGCCATTCCGTCGTGAAGTTCAGAGAGTCGATCTCAGTACCCAAATTTTCAGAATCTAAGTGTTTTGGAACGAGACCCCCTCGACGGTCCGTCGTGCCCATGACGGTCCGTCGTGGGATCCGTCGACCCTGACAGTTATTACCAGAATAAACTCTACTGCTCAAAACGACTAAACAGGTCGTTACAATAGATACCAATTTACCCATCGTTCGTCCTCGAACGATCACAAGAAGAAAAACAAGGGCGAAAAGGAGTACCTGAATCTGTAAACAGGTGTGGGTATCTTTCTTGCATATCCGCCTCCTTCTCCCAAGTGGACTCTTCAACTGGTCGATTCTTCCATTGAACTTTGATGGATGCAATCTCCCTTGATCTCAACTTGCGAATTTCTCTATCTAGAATGGCAACAGGCTCCTCCTCATAAGACAAATTCTCATCAAGCAGAACTGAATCCCAACGAATAATGTAGTTTCCATCCCCATGGTATCTTTTCAGCATAGACACATGAAATACCGGGTGCACTCCTGAGAGTCCTGGAGGCAATGCCAATTCATAAGCCACCTCCCCCACGCGCTTCAAAACTTCAAATGGCCCAATATACCTTGGACTAAGTTTACCTCGCTTACCAAACCGCATCACCCCTTTCATGGGTGAAACCTTCAGCAAGACTTGTTCACCCTCCATAAATTCCAAGTCTCTAACCTTTCGATCTGCATATTCCTTTTGCCTACTTTGAGCCGCTAAAAGCTTTTCTTGAATAGATTTCACCTTCTCTAATGAATCCCTCAAAAGGTCAGTACCCCAAGGTCTAACCTCAAATGCATCAAACCACCCAATGGGAGACCTACATCTCCTCCCATACAATGCTTCAAATGGGGCCATGTCAATACTTGAGTGATAGCTATTATTGTATGAAAACTCCGCTAAGGGTAAGAAGTTATCCCAATGGCCACCAAATTCTATCACACATGCACGAAGCATATCCTCCAACACTTGAATCGTTCGCTCAGACTGTCCATCGGTCTGAGGGTGAAATGCAGTACTAAGGTCCAACCTAGTACCTAATTCCGCATGCAATGTTCTCCAAAACTTAGAAGTAAACTGCGTACCTCTATCTGATATGATGGAGAGTGGAACTCCATGCAACCGAACAATCTCCGAGATGTAAAGTTTGGCTAACTTCTCTGCATTGTAAGTCACCTTGACCGGAATGAAATGAGCAGACTTAGTTAACCTATCAACAATTACCCAAATAGAGTCATACTTACCCATTGTCTTTGGAAGACCAACCACGAAATCCATTGCGATTCTCTCCCATTTCCATTCAGGAATGGGCATTCTCTGAAGTGTTCCTCCGGGCCTCTGGTGTTCATACTTTACTTGTTGACAATTTGGACATTTGGCAACAAAATCAACAATGTCGCGCTTCATTCTACTCCACCAAAAGTGTTGCTTTAGGTCACGATACATCTTGGTTGCACCAGGGTGTATAAAATACCTTGAACTATGAGCCTCTGTCAGAATAGTGTTGATCAAATCATCAACACGGGGTACACATACCCTTCCCTTGATTCTCAAAACACCTTCCTCATCGATTGTTGCTTCTTTAGCCTCTCCTCGCAACACTTTATCTCGGATCCGGATCAATTTCTCATCATTAAACTGTTTTCCCTTGATCTTGTCAAGAAAAGAAGATCTCGCCTCCACACTGGCCAAAAATCCTCCCTTCTCGTTTACTTCCAACCTCATAAGGTCATTAGCCAGAGTCTGAACCTCTCTAGCCAATGGGCGTCTAGAAGCTTGTAAGTGAGCTAGACTACCCATGCTCCCTGCTTTTCTACTTAAGGCGTCTGCCACCACATTAGCCTTTCCTGGGTGATACAAGATGGTGACATCGTAATCCTTCAGTAGTTCCATCCATCTCCTCTGTCTCAAATTCAAATCTTTCTGAGTAAAGACATACTGTAGGCTACGATGATCCGTATAGACTTCACACTTAACCCCATATAGATAGTGTCTCCATTGCTTTAATGCAAACACTACCGCAGCCAATTCCAAATCGTGGGTCGGATAATTACGTTCATGCACCTTTAATTGCCTCGAAGCATAAGCAATTACATTCTTCTCTTGCATTAGCACTGCACCCAAACCAGAATAGGATGCATCACAATACACAATGAAGTTCTTACCCTCTACTGGCAAGGTAAGGATAGGTGCGGTAGTCAGCAAGGTCTTGAGTTTCTGAAAGCTTTCCTCACATTCATCCGACCATACAAATGGAACATTCTGCTTAGTCAAGTTCGTCAATTTGGAAGCAATAGAAGAGAATCCCTTGACAAATCGACGGTAGTAACTGGCTAAACCAACAAAGCTTCTTATTTCTGACACATTAGTAGGTCTTACCCAATTCTTCACTACTTCGATCTTAGAAGGATCCACCATCACTCCATCCTTAGAAACCACGTGCCCCAAGAAGGACACTGAATCTAGCCAAAACTCACACTTGGAGAATTTGGCATAAAGCTTTTTCTCCCTCAACATTTCCAACACAATTCTCAAATGCTCCTCATGTTCCTTCTTACTCTTGGAGTATATCAGTATATCATCAATAAATACGATCACAAAGAGATCCAGATATGGCTTAAAAATCCCGTTCATCAAGCTCATTAAACCAGCAGGGGCATTCGTAAGACCAAAAGACATTACTACAAATTCGTAATGCCCATAACTGGTTCCGAAAGCACTCTTTGGCACATCCGTTGCCCGTATTTTCAATTGATGATAACCGGGTCTCAAGTCAATCTTAGAGAAGACACAAGCACCTTGTAACTGATCGAACAAGTCATCAATGCGAGGAATGGGATACTTGTTCTTAATAGTTCCCTTGTTCAACTGCCGGTAGTCTATGCACATCCGAAAACTCCCATCCTTCTTCTTCACAAATAACACCGGAGCACCCCAAGGGGATGCACTTGGTCTAATGAAACCTTTACTTAACAAGTCTTGAAGTTGGGCCTTTAACTCCCTTAACTCTGCTGGAGCCACTCTATAAGGAGGTATGGAAATGGGGCGAGTGCCCGGCTCCAGATCAATGCAAAAGTCAATATCCCTATCCGGTGGCATACCAGGAAGGTCTGCAGGGAACACATCCGGAAACTCACGGACTATCAAAACTGACTCTATTGAAGGTACTTGGGTAGTCTCATCCTTGAATGGTGCCAAGAACGCTAAACACCCTTTACTAACCATTCTCTTAGCACGAAGAAAGGAGATGATACG
>NC_028641.1:62305946-62323366 GCF_001406875.1 Solanum pennellii
TTTATAATTATAGCAGGAATAGTCCAAAACGCCCCTTAAAAACTTTTAATAGAAATCCGACCCAGCACGTCAGTCACAATGTTCAGAGAGTTAATTTCTGTGGAAGATGTGTGACGGTCCGTCGTGCCCACGACGGTCCGTCCTGCCATTCCGTTACGAAGTTCAGAGAGTCGATTTCAGTACCCAAATTTCAAAATTCTAAGTGTTTTGGAACGAGACCCCCACGACGGTCCGTCGTGCCCATGACGTTCCGTCGTGGGATCCGTCGACTCAGCCTGTTTTTCCGGAAATAAAATCTGCTGCTCAAAACGACTAAACAGGTCGTTACATTAAACAAAAAACATAGCACATTGGCTCTTCATTTTAGAATAAGTGGTGTGTTTAGAGTGTGCACACCTCCTGAGAAAATTAAGTATTTCTAAAAAGTGAAATGATTTTTTATTGTACTTTTAATAAATATAAGTAGCTCTTTTTTATAATTAAATAAGGATAAAATTCAATGAACATTATTAACGCGTTCGTTATTTTGTAAAACAAAACTTATTTTATAACAAACAAAAAGTAAGAAGTTAAAACACCACTTATTTTGAAATGGATAAAAATAGTAATTAATTAAGTGACACTAATTAGTTCTCCTACTATTATTCCAAATTTGTTTTCAATGTACAAGATAAATGTATGTAGCTCTTTTTGAAAAGCAATTAAAAAAATGATAAAATTGTAAGAACATTATTAACTTGTTCTTAATTATGTAAAAAAAATTAATTTAGAACACCTAAAGAAGTAAAACACCACTTATCATGTATTATATAAAAGAGAACTCTAGGCCGCCTATGTGGCACCACCACAAGCTAGACTTCCCTTTTAAATTTATTTATTTCTAAAAATTGTCTTCCCCTTTTTGAAAATATGTGACTTTTATTAAAATAATGATTTTTATGAAGACTTCCCTAAAATAGTAATCCGCTTTCATGAAATGATGTAACTTTTATGAAAAGTTGTGACTTTTATGAATAGTTGTGACTTTAATGAAGAGTTATAACTTTTATGAAAAGTTGCGACTTTAATGAAGAGTTGTGACTTCTATAACTGGTTGTGACTTTTATAAAAGGTTGTGAAATTTATGAAAGATTGTTACCCTTCCAAATAGTCGTACGTGTCTGATAAGGCACAATAAATATTTTCACACTATCATTTGTTTTCATTAAATAGAGATGTTTCCTCTCATTTTAAAACAACGAAAATTTTGAACCTCTTTTTTTTTCTTCTTTTTCTTCACAATTTTATATGGGTGTACTTTTCTCATGTTGAGTAGTTGAGTGACACCGTTGCTTATGTTAGATATTTTGGTACGTAATTTACCATCATTAATTTATGCTTATGCTATTAAGCTTAAATGATAAGATGTAATAATTTTGGTTTTCCTTTACATTATTAATTTTTTATGGAAGATAATATAGTTTTCTAGTTTTAGTGAAAGATAGATTTTAAGTACTATTAAATTCATGTGCGAAGCGTGGGTAATTTTATGCTAATTCTTTAGGTAAATTTCCACCATGTTCATTCTCTATGTAAATTTACATAGAATTTTCCATTTACTTATAGGTCTAAGTCTTATATGTTTTCAAAAAAGAAAAATGAATGTAAAATCAAAAACTAAGTTTTATTTTTTTACTCAATAAATCTACTACCTTATCTATTTTTCTATACAAATGTTATTCTCGGTAGAAGGAATCTTCATCCTTCATCAATTGGGTAGTTTTCATTTTTTGTAAGTAGAAAATAATTTTTCGTGAGCGGAATTTGTGTTTGCAATGAATTTGTCTCCAAATAATTTTTGTTGCAATGAAAATATATGCAGGTTTTAACTAAGTTTCACATTTATGACTCATGTCAGGGGCGGATCTATGGGTGCCCATGGGTATGTCATGGAACCCACTGATCTCGGAAAAAACTTTGTATATATATGTATACATGTTTAAGAAAACAAATATGTATTTTCTTTGTCACCCACTAAATAAAATGGTTAACAGTTCAATTGGCAAAGTAGGTAATCTGCCACATGGGCAACATTAACTATTCAAAGCTTTTTCTTTCTTTTTTTCTCTTTTGTTTTGTATTTTTTGTTTTATTAATGTGTGAGTTTTTTTCCCATTCCATTCATTCTAATTTATTTAGAAGTATTCTTTGTTAATTATATGCGACTCATATTCATAATAATTAATTTTTAAGTTCTTTTACTTTCTCTTTCACTAATTATTAATATCTTGATATGAATGTCACATGTTTATACTTAATCGATTAAATTATGAATGTGACATAAATATTATTAAGAATATATTTATATAGTAATTTTAAAAAATATAAATTTTAAAAATGATGGATATTATAATAATTATTATTAAATTTCTTTTAATTTGAAGGTTCATTCTATCTTCCCAATATTCTTTCTAAGTAAGATGACTAGATTAAAACTAAAATTTTTGTATTATCTTTTTTTATATTTTGCAACAACACATAAAACCAATGAATTATGAATACATTGAGTTAACACTATCATATAGATTATACATATTCCAATTTTAGTGTGAAAAAACATTTTATTCCTCAAAATATCAGCGAATAAGGCCACTAATTCCTAAAATGAAATAAAATTGATTTTTTACTTATCTCTAATCTCATAATAACGAAAATAAAATATTATCATTCATATTTGATCGATTTTTTTATAAAGATCGAAAAAAAGATAAATAACTCAATTGTAACTCAAAATTAAAGTGGCCGGCCCGCTTATCTTACTTGAACAATGTAGCACCCACGACCATCAAATCCTAGATCCACCTCTAACTCATGTACACAATAGTTTATAATTTCCTATCCTCTATCTTCAACTTAAAATGTATCCTAGCAACTCATAACTATTCCACAACATTACATGGTATTTTGAACTCGAAGAGCAATCTATAGTTCATTACAGGATTTTCTATAGGTTTGATTAAATTTATGCAATTTTAACTTTCAATTCTTTTGCGTTGCTACAAAATATCTAGCTTTTAGGTGTTTCTTCTATCCTCATTGCTACATTAGTGTAGGAGACGAGAAGTTGTTTTACTCCATCGTTGGCAATGTGTTTTTTTTTGTAATTTTTCTTGCGAATCTAATGTAATATGTTGATAATTAGCAGCTTCAAAGAGAGGGAATCTCAACTCTTAGAACAACTATTCGAAAATGTATGTAATATAATTGTCAGATGAGACGAGGTATATCACACACATTTGGCATTGCCATACAAGATACCATTATTGTAATTTTTGTAAAAATTCAAAAAGATAACCTTCGTGGGTAAACTTAATAAGGATAATTACAAAGTCTGTAAGCATGCATATTTAGTGAAAGAAGGATATTTGGAGTTTCTCACTTTGCTTACTCATGTATAAGTTTTGCTCTATATGATTTTTTACTGTTGAAGCCTCATTGAAGTGTGAAGGCAAATTGTTTTGGTTTACAAGTGATTTTGCAGGCCATAGTTTGGGACTTGGAAAGCATGAAATCAATGTAGTCAGCTGTTATTTGAGTCAATCAAGCAATATAACAAGCAAAAATAAATGAAGGGCAAGGAAATAGTGGTTTGCATTTCAGCTGACATACGCAAGGAATTTGAAGAAGTGCACTTGAACCTTTAAAATTTGAAGGCATAGCCGCATTGCATTAAGCTTAGAAATTTTACTATCCTCGAGTGAGGTATTGACTATTTATTATGCATTATCTTTTACAATTGTAAGACAAGTAAAACGATATGTTTATTCCTCTTTGTCCAGTGTTAAAACAATGAATGCTAGTTGGAAATTCTCTATTTGTTTTCTCTTTTGTAGTTTTTTTAATAAATGAAGTTACAATGTTCGAATCTCATTAATTTGTGACGGCAGACTGTCGTGATAATAGGTGATTTTCACATGTCGTAGGTTTTTTTTTTGTAAAACTAATAAATAATTGTTTTGTTTTGTTTTCATGTTTCTTTTTCCTATTTATGTTGCAAGATCAAATAAAGTTGTAGTTATTCAATATATCTCTCTTGTCAAAACTGTTAAACCAAATAGACTAAGAATCTAGAATATTGTTAAACTATTGTAAATTAGAGATGTTTCATCCGGTAAAGTTGTTGTAATCATTTTCACGTAGTTGCATGCACAAGCATTTGTGTTGTAAATTAAGTACATTATTTCCAAATTAACTCATATATAGTATAGAGGAAGATAACGAAAAAATTTGAGGCAAAGAAAGTATATTAGTAAGTTTAAATAGAAAATATTTGCATTGTAAAAGTATTAGTTGAAATATTTCTAGCAAATGGTATTTTTGGTTATTTTTGAAAAGAATTAAGATATCCAGTGGCTTACCACATTTATAAGATTCATTTGCTACATAATAAAAGAAATATACTTACAAGAGTACCATTTTATAAGTCGGAGTGTTTAATTAACATGGAGGACATGATTTAATGCATTTTCGATATAGAGACACGAAATCAGAGTATTTCTTAATTTAACATATTAAGTCAAGCTTAAGTGTATGTATACATGTTATCCCGCTAAAAATAATGACGGTAGTGCGATAATATTTCAATATTCTATCAAATAAAGGTCATAAACATAATGCAGATTGTATTGCTATAAAAATGTCTATTTTCATGGATCCAAATTAGTCAGACCCAACATAAATAAACATGTTTTCTTATATTAGATTAAAAATCACAAAAATTTACATGTTTTGAATGTACTGCTCAAAACCAAAACAAGTAAAAAAACATTTTCGAAGGACTTGCTGAGACGTCAATTCAAAATGTCATGCGTTAGTTCACTAAACTCAAAAGAGATGTAAGTTAATAGAGGTAGTTTACCACTGCGCGAAGCGCATTTAGTTTACCTATACACACACACACACACATATACATATACATACATACATATATATCTATATATATATATATATATGTATATGTATATATATGTATATTCGGATGAGTCAACATAGATTAACATGAGACATTCGTGAAACACACATTTCCATGACTAGTTATAATTATAAGCAAGAGGAACACCAACAGAAAGACTATGTTATGTTATTTTTCTTCCTAAATTCTTTGACCTTTCACTAAGCCAAACCTAAGAAAGTAATTTGAACATTAAACTTGAGGATATAATCCCAATAAAGTCCAAATTCATCAAAAATGCTTAATCCGTGACTCTTGAACAATATGTGCACAAAAGATAAAAGTCATCATTGTACAATTTCCTTAAGCAAACACTTCCACCTTCATACTTCATAGGGATATTCTCCTCCGTTACATCCCACACTCCAACATCGCACCCGTTCCCCAAACTTTTGGTCTCATCCAACATCTAGTATCAAAGAATGCTCAAACGTCTCCAGATTTGAAATCATCAACTTTCGTACAATAACCTCGTCATGAGTAATCTTTTTCTTGATCTCCCAGGGGTTTTCAAATTAATTTTTGGGGGCGGGTATATGTGAAGCCCCAAATCTACACCCTGAACGTGAATGACACTCAAGAACCATTGTTGGTCCTCAAGTGAATCGTCATCTTGACTGACTACATGCGGAAGACTAACTTAAGCATGAAAAAGCATAAAACAGAAAAAAAGTTTATAAAACTTAAATACAAATTTTAAGTTTAAAGAAAGATCTGTATGGTAAAAATGTATACAACTCACTCTAAAAGACACCTTTAGTCTTTAAAACATTTAACAAAACATTTAAAACATTTAAACTCAAGGACTTCATGGGTAATATGTAATAGTCAAATTGTTAGGAATTAATCTCAAAGAGGGATTAGGAATGCAACAGTTAAAGGCTAAGAACTTGGAGATATCACTTCTCGAAAAGATGCTCAACTTACGAAGTTCATGCTGAATTATGGGAATGAAAAAACTCGACTCAAAGGTATACATAAATACATGGAACTCATGTATATGACTCTTGTCACTCTCTTACTTGCTTCCTCAAAACATGGTTCAAATAAATAGTTGGTCTCAAACGATTCACAATTGAATTTAAAGGAGTTCTTGAACTCTACTCTTAACTCTCTCCTAAATGTGAATTATGAATTCAAGAGTTTGGTTCGTGACATGGAGGATATAATGATGACAAGGTAGACTCATGAATACATTCTATTCATCCTCATAATCACTTGCTCGAGTCTTGATACAAGTTACTAGAAGTTGTAGTAGACTCCACAAAAGGACTCAAAGGGGATTTTTTAGTTTTTTAAAAGAATTCGCAAAACTTAAATCTCAACTCAACCTTGAATTCGGAAATGCGAATTCAATGTTATGATCATGATGTGAATGATCTCTAAGTGTTTGGAAGCATTTTAGAGTGATTAAATTAAAAGGAAGTGAAAGTACACTTAAAATGGGAACAAACGGGATGACCGACAGAAAAAATAATAGGGTCAAGCTCCCTAGCGTGTTCTTGGCACGGAGCGCCTGTAATACCCTATATACAAAACATACAAAAAACCAATTTTTCAAAAAATCTATAGGTGCAATAGATGGTGTCAATTGACGACCCGTAGCCTGACCTACGGTCCGTCCTTCACATCCGTAGATGGAGTCAGAAACCTCCACAATCTCAGCCCAGGAAATATTTGACTAAGAGTCGAACGACGGACGGACCGACAGTCCTTAAGTTAGAATACAGTCCGTAGGTCAGACTACGGTCCCTAGTTTGTATCCGTCGATTGACACCCCGTTCACCCACTCTCTAATAAGAACCACGATTGACCATCACGGTCCGTGTATGAAGCTACAAATTGTAAGTGTGACCGTAGGTGGAAGCTAGTAGAAAGTTAGGATGGGGGAATGCAGTTGGGTAAACTTCAATTTATCATAACTCTTAGAACAAAATGAATTAGGTGCCCCATGACATACTCAAAGATAGATAATTGAATTATCTTTCTACAACCACCAACCTGGCTAGAAGCAGACCTACGAATAAAAGGTTATGCCTGTTTAGTAAAGGCATGTCGAACAGGCCCATACTATGGATCCAAACGACGGACCGTCTATCCAGGTAGTTGTTTGGTCCGATAGCAATTATCCCAAGGGTCTTTTAGTCTTTTTTAACTTTGTTTGAATCCTAACATACATCGTTTTGACCCTAAATCATCATATTTTAGTCAATTTAAGCCTTGAAACATAACTAAAACTTACCCTTAGTCAAATCATTAATACAACCTTAGAAAATTAGAAGCATGAAAGGAGAAGAAGGTTAAGAACACTAGTTTAAGAACGCAGCAAGGTTCCACCAGTTCCAGCCCCGAAATCTAAGTGTTTCTCCGTGAATTTCATCACCAAGTATGTGGGATTTCACTGGTGGGTTCCTTTCACCCATTGGGTCCCTAGATTTTAGTCAGTTGTTGATTCTTTTATCATGATTAAACCGAGGGTTCCTAGAACTTGATAGATATTCATGAATTCACTGGATATATGTTCCAAATCAGATTGTAAAGATATTATTCAATTTATCCCATGAATTTAAGAACCCTGGCTTTGTATTTCTTTAGTTCTTGAATTAAACATGCTAGGTCAGATATTTCAGCTATTCAGTTATCTATGTCTCAGTTTTTAATGCATCATTATCAGATTAAACGTTTCATTCTCAGTTTCCATGTGCAGTTTTTGAGCTATCCAGTAATTGCAGAAAATTAAGACATAATCAGTTAACTACATAAATCAATGGGAGTAAAATAATACCGAATTGGACTAGGGTTCAGCGTACCCAACAATTCCCAGAACTACTAGCCAACTAGGTTGTAAGTCCCCTGTGTGGGCAATCAATTTAGTGATCACGCCATCATGCCTTTATACCTTTCGCAGGGTATATTGGTTCCTCTCGATTGGGAGTATACATTGGACTCCACATTTAGCTCATGTAGTTTTATTAATTGGTTATTAGTAGCTCCCAATGTTCAGTCAGACTCTCTATCATTAACCATTTATTAGTATACTTACTATTCAATTTCAGCATGTTATAAATTGGTCATTGAATTCAGTTAGTTCATAATTCAGTATATCATGTTCAGATTATTATACTTGTTTTTGTGCTTGTTCTGTTATGTGTTATTTTAGTTTTATTATATCCTAGATGGTTAGTACCTTTCAAGTACTAACACTTACGTGAGCTACATCTTCTAGTGATGTAGGTTCAGGTTCTCAGCTTCCAGATCACGCATAGATTGATTTCTGATCTTCAGTTCAGCAGATTCAGTGGTGAGTCTTCATTCTCCGAGGACAACAGCCATGAGTTTCTTTTCAGTACTTAGTCTTTTAGTTTCAATTTTTTCTAGATTTAGTTGGGGCTTTTCCCAGTATTTCTAGTCCAATTTAGAGTCTATTTTCAGACATAGTTAGTTTCAGCTTAGTATTAAGTTAATATTAGCTTTGTATTAAACTCATTGATTTCAAATATCTCAGTTATAGAATATGGGTATTCCCCATCTTTTAGGTTTAAATTATGATTTAGCTTACGCAACAGTTTATTATCTTTGGTATGCTCAAGATCATACCAGCAAGGTTAGCTTGGGATCACTTGTGGTCCTAGATTCTGTGTCCGCGTCTCAGGGGTAGCTCGGGGCGTGACAAAACTTGGTATCATAGTACTAGGTTTCTAGAGTCCTAGGATGCCTAAAAAGCCATAATAAGTAGAGTAATTCTCATAGGTGTAAAGTGCACCACATCTAATGAGAGGGAGGCTACAAACTGTTTTTAGGAAAACTTCACTTTCTTGTTACTCTTATCGTGCGTAATGTATGACCTAATTTCATTCTTACTTGATGTTTTACGTTTTAGATCATGCCTCCTTGTAGAGATAACACTAGGAATGCAAATTCTAGGAATTCAAATGCAGCTCCTCCAATCCCAGCTCGAGAAGTCTCAAATGATGAGTTGAGGAATGCCATATAGATGTTGGTTCAGAGTATGACTAACCATAATAATCGGGTTCATGCTCATATGAATGAAAATGGTGGATCAGTAGCAGGAAGGGTCCATGACTTTGTTAGGATGAATCCGCCTGAGTTCTTAGGATGCAAGATAATGAGAATCCTCAGAATTTCTTGGATGAGATAAATAAATATTTGAGGTAATGCAAGTCACTGGGAGTGATCGGGATGAGTTTGCATCATAATAGTTGAAAGATGTTGCTCACATTTGGTACACTCAGTGGAAGAAGAATAGGGGTGCAAATGCGGTTCCGATCACTTGGGATTGCTTTAGTGAGACTTTTCTTGACAGGTTTTTCCTAATAGAGTTGAGAGAAGAAAAAGCCTAAGAATTCATGAACATAAGGCAGGGTAACATGACAATCCAAGAGTATGGACTCAAGTTTAACCAACTGTCCAGGCATGCTCCTAACATGCTTGCTGACTCCAGGGCTCAAATAAAGAAGTTCCTGTATGGAGTGTCGGATTTGTAGAAAAATGAGTGTAGAAATGCTATGCTATTGGGTGATATGAACATCTCTAGGCTTAAGACTCATGCTCAGCAGGTTGAGGGTGATAAGCTTAGGGAACATATTAAGGAGAATAATAAGGCTAGGACAGGGCACTATGAGTATTCTCAGTAGAAATCGGTTGGTGGAAAACTCTCGCAGAGCCAGCAAAAATATTCATCTCCTGCCCCTTCGTAAGCTAGTGTTCCATCCTCCAAGAAAAGGTATGACCAGAAGGGTAGAGCACAAGGTTCTAAGTCTCAGGGAAGTGTTTCAGGCACCAAAACTTACCCCACTTTCCTGTAAGTGTTGTAAGAACAATCCGGTTGACTGTCTCACAATAAAAAAATGATGTTTTGGATGCGGTCAGTCTGATCATAGGTTGAGGGATTACTCTTCTAGACAGGGGTCAAGGAGGTTGAAATGGTAGAGCTCAGTCTACAACTTCAGTAGCACCAGTAAGCCGCCCAACTCAGTTGGGAAACTCATGTGGTATAGGTGGTTGTCAGCGCCAGAACAGGTTGTATGCTCTTCAGGCTCGCCAGGAGTAGGATGATTCTCCTGATGTAATCACTGGTATATTACGAGTCTTTGACCTTAATGTTTATGCATTATTAGATCTAGGGGATACTCTTTCTTTTGTAACTCCTTATATAGCAGTCCAATTCAGTGTCAGTTCAGAAACTCTCTCAGAACCTTTTTCAGTCTCTACTCCAGTTGGTAACCCAGTTATAGCTAGATGGGTATACAAAAATTACCCTGTCACAGTATCTCAGAAAGTTACCTCAGTAGATCTTGTAGAGTTAGAAATGGTATACTTCAATGTCATTCTAGGCATGGATTGGTTACATTCTTGTTATTCCTTAGTCGATTTTAGAACCAGGATTGTGCGTTTCCAGTTTCCAGACGAACCAATCCTAGAATGGAAGGTAGTAGCTTAGCGCCAATGGGTCGACTCATTTCTTACCTTAAGGCCAGAAAGATGATCTCTAAGGGTTATCTCTATCTTCTAGTTCATCTTAAGGATTCTAGATATGAAACCCATACTCATGCGTCAGTTCCAATAATCTGTGAGATTCTAAAAGTATTTCCAGAAGATCTTCCCAGAGTCCCTCCCGAAATGGATATCAATTTTGGAATTGATCTCGTTCCAAATACCCTGCCTATTTCTATTCCTTCTTACAAAATGGCTCCAGCAGAGCTAAAGGAATTGAAAGATCAGTGGAAATACCTTCTAGATAAGGGCTTGATCAAACCTAATATTTCACCATGGGGTGCGCCAGTGTTGTTCGTAAGGATGAAAGATGGTTCTCTCAGAATGTGCATTGACTATAAATAGTTGAGCAAGGTCACAATCAAGAATAAGTATTCCATTTTAGGATTAATGATTTGTTTGGCCATCTTCAGGGTGCTAGTCACTTCTCAAATATAGACCTCCGATAGGGTTATTATCAGCTTAGAGTCAGAGACAGTGACATCCCAAAAAAACCTTCAAAACTCGGTATGTTCATTACGAATTTGTAGTTATGTGTTTGGAGTAACCAACGCTCCTGCAGCTTTCATGGATTTGATGAATAGAGTCTTCAAACAGTACTTGAACTTGGTCGTTATCATCCTCATTGATGATATCCTCATTTACTCTAGGAATGAGGAAGAACATGCTAGTCATTTGAGAATTGTTTTACGTACACTCAAGGATCGCCAATTATTCGCTAGGTTCAGCAAATGTGAGTTCTTGTTGCAATACACTACTTTCCTTAGTCACATTGTATCTAGCAAAGGGATCAAAGTGGATTCACAGAAGACAGAAGCAGTGAAACAATGGCTTAGACCTACCTTTCCTGCAGACATCTGAAGTTTCTTAGGTCTATTAGGCTATTATTAAAAGGTTCGTGGAATGATTCTCCTCCATATCCTCATCATTGACTAGGTGGACTCAGAAGATGGTCAATTTTCAATGCTCATATGATTGTGAGAAAAGCTTTGTAGAATTGAAAATAAGATTGACTACAACTCATGTCTTTACTCTACCAGAGGGTTCAGATGGTTATGTGATCTATTGTGATGCATCTAGAGTTGTCCTTGGTTGTGTGTTGATACAACTAGATAAGGTTATATTGTATTCTTCTAGACAAGTTAAGATGAATGAGACTCATGACCTCGAGCTTGCAGCACTGGTGTTTGACCCTCAAGATATGGAGAGACTACTTGTATGGTGTTCAGGTAGATGTGTTCACTAACCATAAGAGCCTTCAGTATGTGTTCACCTAGAAAGAGTGAATTTTTGCCAAAGGAGATGGCTTGAGTTCCTTAAGGATTATGATATGAGTGTGTATTATCATCCTGGGAAGGCGAATTTAGTAGCAGATTCCCTTAGTAGATTATCCATGGTTAGTGTGGCCCACGTTAAGAAAGAAAGGAAAAAGCTAGTGATGGATGTTCACAGACTTGCTCTTTTAAGAGTTCGCCTTATAAGCACATCAGATAGTGGTGTAACTGTTCAGAATGGGGCAGAATGTTCTTTGGTATTGGAGATTAAGGAAAAGCAAGACAGTGATCCAATTTTTCTTGAACTTAAGAATGCAGTCCACAATAAGAGAGTGGAGGTTTTCTCCCAAGGGGGAGATGGTGTACTTCGCTACGAGGGTAGATTGTGTGTTCCTGATGTGGGTGAGTTGAGAAACATATCCTTGCGGAAGCCCATAACTTTATATATTGTATTCGTCCAGGTTCCAGTAAGATGTACCGCGATCTGGCGAAAGTCTATTAGTGGAATGGCATGAAGAGGGGCATAACAGATTTTGTGATTAAGTGCCCTAATTGCCAGTAAGTCAAGGTAGAACATCATAAAAAGGAGGTATGACTCAAGATATCGATATTCCTAATTGTAAGTGGGATGTGATCAATATGGATTTCATCATAGGGCTCGTACTCGCAGGTGACATGACTCAATTTGGGTGATAGTTGATAGGATGACTAAGTCTTCTCGCTTTTTAGCGGTCAAGACTACATATTCGGCAGAGGATTATGCCAAGCTTTACATTAATAAAATTGTGAGGTTCCATAGGGTTCCTTTATCTATCATCTCAGATAGAGGTCCTCAGTTTACCTATCATTTTTGGAAGTCATTTTAGAAGGGTCTTGGTACTCAAGTTAACCTTAGCACAACATTTCATCCATAGACGGATGGACAGGCAGAGCGTACCATTCAGACCTTAGAGGATATGTTGAGAGCTTGTGTGATCGATTTTAAGGGTAGCTGGATCATCACATTCCTCTAATTAAGGTTACCTACAACAATATCTACCATTCCATCATTCAGATGGCCCATTATGAGGCTTTCTATGGGCATAGATATAGATCTCTTGTTTGTTGGCTTGAAGTAGGTGAAGCAGCTTTGATAGGGCAAGATTCAGTCCTTTATGCTATGGAGAAAGTGCAACTCAATAATGATAGACTTAGGACACCCAAGAGTCGTTAAAAATCTTTCGCAGATTTACGGAGAAGCGAACTAGAGTTCCAAGTTGATGATTATGTTTTACTGAAAGTGTCTCCTATGAGAGGAGTGATGAGATTTGGCAAGAAAGGGAAACTCAGTCCTAGGTATATAGGACCTTACAAGATCTTGAAAAGGGCTTGAAAGGTGGCATATGACACTACACCATTTTAGGTCTACGACAACACTAAATCTTGACAACGCTTATAAAGTGTTGCCTAAAATACTTTTGGGGACGTTTTTAAAGTGTAGCCAAAAATTTTGACTTTTAGTTACACTAATATTAGCAACACTTCTAAAGTGTACTCTTTAATGGGATAACCTACACTTTATAAGTGTTGTTATAGTTGGCAACAACTATTTACATAAATGGCCACACTTTTAAAGTGTGTTATTTTTATAATTATTAATACAACACATGAAAAATACGGCCTTAGTGTTTTCCCCAAAATTTTATATTCCCTCTAACATTTTAACATTAAAATTTGATCTCCCTCCATTTTTATTTGGCCAAAAAAATAAAACATTAAAGAAATATTTAAAATAATAAAACATTAAAACAACAAAACGGGCAACATTACTGAAACTTCAGCTGAAACTTTCACTTTCAGCTGAAGAACAAATTTATGTTCAAAACTGAAGAACCCATTTGCAAGAACTGAAAAAGAGGATCGAAGAACGGAAGAAATCGATTTTCGTCACAAATTCTGTCAAAGTTCAGTTGAGAACACCATTTTCAGTCGAAGAATCAAAGAGCAATGTGATTCCTCTAAGGCGAACTGAAGAAGAAGATCCTCCTCTCCGAGCTTCGTTGTTCAAGATTGGAGAGCTGAAGAAGACGATTTTCTTCAAAGATTCTTGGGTAAAGTGTTGTTCCATCAGATTTTCTTTTGAAAGTTGAAAGAAAATGCTTCACAAATCAACTTGCTTCATATCTTAAAGCTTTAGGGTTGTTGGAATAGAGTTTATCAGGTAAGATATTTTATCTTCAAAAGTCTAAATTATAGCTCTAAGATTTTGATATTCTTTTGTGTCAGTCCAAAATTAAAGTTAGGGTTTTTATGACTTGTGTTATTGATACGAATTTTATTGATTTAGGGAGTTTAGTTTGTAGTTGTATGACGTATAAATGGGCAGATTATCTTTGACAGACTAATTTTTTCTCTTAAATGTTGAATGTAGAAGCTGAAGCTAAGTCCAAAGTATCCGAAGAACTGAGTTGTAGCTAAGTTATCTTTCTTCGAAGAACTGAAGTGTTGAAGCTGGTGATACCTATAATATTTTGTCCCTAATATAGATTTCGTCAAGTGTAAGTAGCTACTCTACATGAATTTGAAAAAGTTTTAATGTATGTTTTAATGTCACTGTTTTTTTAGTCTTTTTTAGTCTTCCTGAGTTCATGATTGTGCTCGTCTTAAGCTTGGTTTGTTCCTTTGTTAACAACATTGATTCTGTCTTGTAGCTATTTGCTGGTAAAATTTTTCTTTTTTCGACTACATGTCTTGAAGTGTCTAGAAGTCATTTTGTTGTTTGTCTAGTGCATTTTTCAAGTATAGATCAGAAACATTAGTTCAATATTGCTTAGTTGTTTTGGGATCAGCTCGTAGTATGAATTTGTTAAACTTGCTTTGTAGTTTGAGTTGCACTATATAGAAAATAAATCATATGCCTTAGAAATTGGAGATATAAGATATATTTTTCAAGTCTAGAACGGGTGGACTGGGAGCAGTAACTTGTGAGAGTCTTTTCTGCTAACTGTTACTAGCAATAACAGAATAAAAGTAGAAGATTTGTTTTTGTGGTATGGACAACTTGTTGGATTTTGGATATTGTTGAAAGTGAGGCTTGCTTCATCTAAGTTTTAGAAGAATTAGGAGAAGTTAGTGCAAACAAAATGGAGAGAAAGTTTTGTATGATGTTAAAGTTTGACCTATTTGATGAGTTAGATGCAACAGATGAGATAATAGCTTGTAACTTTCCAATTTCATTACATGTCAAGTTCTTCCATATAAAATAGTAGTAAATAGAATTGTAAAGACAGTCTATGGTCAAGTGCTTTTTTCCTCACTGACTATGTTTATCGGACTCTCCAAATATGTTATCACACCCATGCATGTGCTGATAAGTGAACTAGAAATCGGACTCTCCAAATTTGAGTTTCACTAGCTAAGTCTACTTTGTCCGAAAAAGTGAACTAAAAATCATCTTTTAAGACTGCATATTCTGCTATCTCCTGTTGTTCTGTTCCTCTTTAATATGAATTTTGTCATACATACATAAAGCTTACACTTCTGCTCCTTCGCATGTTTTAACTCTTCCAGCCAAGGACATATTTAAAAATGAGAAATTTGGGGTTGTTCTTTACACTTCTGCTCCTCACGATTTTCTTGTTGAATAGTGAATTCAAAAGCTCTAATTAGATGATTCATGCTATGTTACTTACCTAGTACTTATTGGATATCTTTTTTATAGTTTGAAGGTTGATCCACGCTGATCTTACTTGCGACTTGTACCACTTCCATGGATCAGATGAATTGATTGAAAAAAAATATAATGAAATATGACTTGACAAGTGTAGCATGTGCTAATGAGATAATCATCTCATTTTGGTATATTGAGGTCAGTTTATTCTCCATGTCTTTTTATGTAAACATGAATATATAACTTCTTAAATGTCTTTAATTTATTGGACACATAGTAGAAATAAGGTATTAAAACTAGCATCTCTCACTTTTAGGACATGAAGTAACTCATCAAGTATGTAAAAGAATACTGAATTAAAATAAGTGATAGATACAACATTTAATATTATCCATTTCCTTTATCAAATTATGTGAAAGTTTCTGCTTTGTCACGATATATGTTGGATATGATATCCATTTCCTTTATACAGTCAATGGCATAGTGACAAAATTTACTATAGAAAATGCGACGAAGACTAGGATAGTAATTGCAGATAGAGACATACATATATTGGGATCGTTTTTGAACATTAAGATTGCTAGAGATTCACTTTGTAGTCTCATTATGGGGTCTTCCGCTGATAAGGTTTATTACAAGGTCAGAGTTGTTATTGCCGAGTCGAGATGCTTTGTTTTTTCTTTTTTTTTTATAGGATGTTTAAGTATCAAAGTTTGATTTTGTTTGAAATTATTGGATCTTGAGATTTTGACCAAGTTCTGTCTTTTTCAAAAGATGAACATTTTAAGTATGGAGTGATTATATGTGTACTAGGCGATGACCATATAATTTTGGTTTCATGGTTATATCTTTGTGTTATCTTATATATGCTAATGTTATATAATTATTCGTACTTCTTATGTGGTTTGTTAGACTATAATATGATTATTTCAATAAGATTAGTTAGGTTGCCAGTGCACATTGTGGTTTGAAGACTTGATTTTACTTTTGATAACAAACTTAAACTTTTTGATTGGTTAACTACTCATCTCAGAGCAAATTAGAATAGTTTGAGACCATTTTGTTGGTGTCTATTTTTCAGAATTATTGTGTGGATTGTTCTGGTCTATGTTTCTTCCCTACTGTACATGCCAGATATGATGATAAGAGTCTGTGTTTCTTCCCACTTTATATGACAGATATGCTCATAAGACAACACATCTGCATAGACATATTTTTTGTGAAGTAAGAAGGATGTCATTAATAAAGCATCAAGCAGATGCACATATTACAAAAGAATGATTTTTCTGTGTCAAGAAAACAATTAACAACAGTGATGATAAATTCTACGTAAGAATCTACACTAAATACGGGAGAGAGATAAACCCTCTGATATAAAGCTTCTTCTCTAGTGCATTCCATCCAATATAGGAAAAGAAAAAATTAGTAGTGCCTATTTTGTGCTTTTCTATGAACCATGTCAACCTTTTTATCCTTTCTATGTGTTGATTTTTGCTACTACTAATAGTATATATCTGACTGTGAGATATAGAATTGAACAAGAACTAGGAATAGAAATCAAGAAAATCCCTTCACAGATAGATTAAGCTATATATAAAGTCTTCTATGTTATCTCCCCTTATTTTTCTGAATGATTTTTTGATGAAGTAAATTGAGTTGTTTTGTAGTCCTGGTAGGTTCTGATTAGACTTAAAAGCTAGTTCAACTTGCTTGCTTTAGATCGCTTTAATGGTTTTCTTCCATTTTTAGATTTTGGAAGGCTACATAACAATTGAAGTAAAATTAATGAACTCTTTAAAATTAGGTTTCCAGTAGACCTTATCACGTGATTCTGTTAAGCTTTGAACACTTCAAGATTCTTGAAAAATTTCCTTATTCTTGATTAGTTCATTAAATTTTGTCTATCCTATTAATTCACTGTCTTTCTTAATTCTTTCTATCCTATTAATTTTACTTATTTTCCCTTAGAACCAAAATCAACATTCAAAAACAT
>NC_028641.1:62327291-62331207 GCF_001406875.1 Solanum pennellii
TATGTACACAACACATACTATCTTTTGAAGTACTTTATGGGAAATCTATAAATTTGAATTACTTATTAGCGCTAGAGATTATTTATTGCAATATAATATTGGAGTATTGTATTTAGAAATTGTGGCATAGGACTGTAAATTGTATATGCACTTGAGCAAGGACAACACTTCAAAGTGTTGTCATACATTAGATAAAAAAGGCAACACTTGATAAGTGTGGGCAATATGGTAGCAAAGGCCACGCTTCAAAGTGTAGCTTATAAAGCAACACTTATAAACGTAGCAGCAGAAGCGTGGCTTTTTCTCTTTTAGGCTACGCTTGTAAGTGTAGCTGATAAGGCAACACTTCTAAGCGTAGCTACAAAGTGTGGCCTTTTTTACTTTGAGGCTACGCTAAAAAGTGTTGCTCATATGGCAATACTTCTAAGCGTAGGTAAAAAGCGTGGCCTTTTTTCCTTTTGGCTACGCTTTTAAGCGTAGCTGATACGGCTACGCTTGTAAAGCGTCGCCTAAACTCTAAGGTTTCGCTGCTTTCGGCCACACCTGGAAAAGTGTGGCTTAAAGTCAAAAAGCGTGGCTTTTTACCAAAGGCCACACTTTTTCATAGTTTAGGCCACACTTTTCTAGGGTGGTTGGAGACATAAAATGTTGTAGTGTGAGTTAGCGTTGCCAGAAAAACTAGCAGCAGTACGTCCAATCTTCCACATCTCACTTTTGAAGTAGTGTGTGGATGACCAAGCCTTTGTAGTGCCATTAGAGAGTGTGGGGTGAAAAATAGTCTTTCTTATGAGGATGTAACAATTAAGATTCTTGAACGTCATGTTAGAAGGTTGAGAAATAAAGAAGTCACTTCAGTCAAGTTTTTGTCAAGGAGTCAGCCCGTAGAGGGAGCTACTTGCAAAGCAGAAGCATCCATGAAAACCAAGTATCCTTACCTATTTCCTTTCGATTCCACTCCAGATTGAGGTAATAGTTCCTCTTAAGTTTTCTAGTCATTCATGCGTAAATTAAGTCTTAGAATCATGTTTCCTCAGTTTGTACTTGCATTTTAAGCGTATTTGCACGTTCTCCGAACTCAATCCAGTCAAAAAGTAAGTTCTCACTGTTTATTAGTAGGGTTGCAGCTCTCTCCCTCTATTCCAGCTAGTTTATTCTTCATTCGAGGACGAATGTTCCCAAGGAGGAGATAATGTAACACCCGTATCCAAAACAGACCAAAAACCAGTTTTTCAGAAAATCTATAGGTGCAACAGACGGTGTCAATTGACGGACCGTAGACTGACCCACGGTCCGTCTTGCACATCCATCGATGGAGTTAGAAACCCCAACAATCTCAGCCCAGGAAAAATTCGACTAAGAGTCGAACAATGGACGGACCGACGGTCCATAGGTCAAACTACGGTCGATAGTCTTTATCCGTCGATTGACACCCCATTCGCCCACTCTCTTATAAGAACCACGACTTACCAGCACGGTCCGTGGATGGACCTACGAACTGTAGGTCTGACCGTAGGTGGAAGCTAGTAGAGAGTTATAAGGGGAATACAGTTGGGTAAATTTAATGGATCATAAATCTTAGCACAAAATTAATTAAGTGTCCCATGACATACCCACAGATAGATAATTGAATTAGATTTCCATAGCCACCGACCTTGTTAAAATTAGACCTCTGAGTAAAATGTTAAGTCCCTTTTAGAAAAGGTTTGTGGAACAGGCCTAACCTATGGACGCAAACGACGGACCGTCGATGGAATGGCGGACGTTTATCCAGGTCATTGTTTGGTCCGACAACAATTAACCCAGGGCTCTTTTGGTCTTTTCCCACTTCGTTTAAACCCTAAAATACATCGTTTTGACCCTAAATCATCAAATGTTAGTCAATTTAAGCCAAGAAACATAACTAAAACTTACCCTAAGTCAAATCGTTAATCAAAACATAGAAAATTAGAAGCATGAAAGGAGAAAAAGATCAAGAACCCTAGTTCAAGAACGCATCAAGGTTCTAGCAATTCCAGCCCCGAAATCTAAGTGTTTCTCTGTGAATTTCATCACCAGGTATTTGGGATTTCACTGGTGTGTTCCTTTCACCCATTGAGTCCCTAGTTTTCAATTAGTTCTTGATTCTCTTATCATAACTAAACCGAGCGTTCCTAAAACTTTGATAGAACTTCATATATTTACTATATATATGTTGCAAATCAGATTGTAAAGATATATATAATTCAGTTTATCGCATTAATTTCAGAACCCTAACTTTGGATTCCTTTTGTTCTTGAATTACACAAGCTTTGTCAGATATTTTAGCTATTCAGTTATACATGCCTCTTTTTTTAATACTCCATTATTAGATTAATTTTAGCATTCTATGTTTGCATGTTCAGTTTTGAATTATCCAATAATTGTAGAAAATTAAGACATAATTAGTTAACTGCATAAATCAATGGGAGTAGCATAATACCGGGTTAGACTAGGGTTAAACGTACCCAATTAGTCCCAGAACTACTAGCCAAGTAGGTTGTAAGTCCCCTCTGTGGGCAATCAGTTTAGTGATCACGCCAGCATGCCTTTATACCTTTGGCAGGGTATTTTGGGTCCTCTTGATGGGGCGTATATATTGAAATCCTGATTAGCTTATGTGGTTTTATTATAAATTATTAGTAGCTCCCATAGTTCAGTCAGACTCTCTTGCATTGACCTTTTATCAGTATACTCATTATTTATTTTCAGCATGTTATAAATTTTTCATTGCCTTTTGTTAGTTCATAATTCAGTATATCATGTTTAGATTATTATACTTCTTTTTGTGCTTGTTCTGTTATGTGTTATTTCATTTTTATTCTATCCTACATGCTTAGTACCTTTCAAGTACTGACGCATACGTGCACTACATCTTCTTGTGACGTAGGTTTAGGTTCTCAACATCCAGATCATACATAGATCAATTTTCGATCTTCAGTTCAGCAGATAATGGGGAATCCTCATTCTTCGAGGACAATAGTCATGAGTTTGTTTTTACTATTTAGTCTTTTAGTTTCACTTTTTGCTAGATTTAGCTGGAGCTTGTCCCAGTATTTCTAGTCCAGTTAAAGGGTATTTTAAGACATAGTTAGAGTAAGCTTAGTATTGAGTTAATATTTCCTTTGTATTAAACTCATTGTTTTCAAATATCTCAGTTATAGAATATGGGTATTCCCATCTTTTGGGTTTAAATTATGATTTAGCTTCCGCAACAACTTATTATCTTTAGTATGCTCATGATTCTGCCAGCAGGGTTAGCTTGGGATCACATATGGTCCTAGGTTCCATGTCCGCATCACAAGGGTAGCTCGGGGCGTGACAGCGCAAGCCCCTAACTTTAGAGACTTCATATGGGCACACTGCAGGCGCACTGCCTCAGCCCCTTGGGCGCATCTAGGGCGCGCCACGCCAGCCTCTCCATAGGCAAAATTTTGAGGAATTTTGCCTCTCGTTTTCTAACCCTAAATCGCTTTTAATCAATTTATTTGTCAAGAATTCAATAGTTTCAATTACCTAGCCGAATTACACACTAGTAAACTCAAAAAACACTCAAAACAGTCACTTTCATCTCAAGAAATCATCAAAATCCCAACAAGACAAGATCTTTTATGAACGTCAAGAACACCTATCATGAACTTAAATCCTTCAAGTTTGAGAATAAATTATGCTAAAAATAATATGTTTGGAATGTGGGTGATCTAACGCAATACTATGAAAGCTAACATATTGTAACGACCTGTTTAGTCGTTTTGAGCAGCAGATTTTATTTCTGGAAAAACTGTGTGTGTCGACGGAACCCACGACGGACCGTCATGTGCACGACGGGCTGTCGAGGGGGTCTTGTTCCAAAAGACTTAGACTTCTGAAATTTGGGTACTGAAATCGACTCTCTGAACTT
>NC_028641.1:62340546-62356973 GCF_001406875.1 Solanum pennellii
GATTTTGGGGAAATAATAGATGTTGAATTTTAGAAGTTATTGAATTGTCTTTTATTAATGAGTTTAAGTCTTCCGCATTGCTTTATGTTGATATTAAATTGAAATGTTAAGGTTTAGATTGGTTGGTTCGCTCACATAGGAGGGTAAATGTGGGTGCCAGTCGCGGCTCGGTTTTGGGTCGTGACACATATCTCTTAGGGATCAAATCTAAGGAGAAAATCTACGACATCAAGTAAGACTTTCGACGAACGCTTTATCCTCTCCTCTTTTTCTCCACTTTTCTCTCTTGAACTCTTATATAAAACCCTAGGCGTATGTTGGTATTATAAAAATGAAACTAATTGTAGTAGACCCCTAATTAAAATATTAATAAAAATGAATTAAATCAGATTTTGTAAGGATAATGGATAAGACCAAAATACCTCTTACTATTTTCGAGTAGCTTTCCTTAACTAGACATCCTAACTTCAAAATGTCATATATCTCTCATCTGAAGTCGAAACTTAGCAAACTCGGAGGCGTTTGAAAGATAATTCAAAGATATGTACTAAGGTATCTCATCTCACACCTAACTCATCTTGTTATATGAGTTATGGTAGTTTGAAATTGACCCAAATGTCATAGTTAGCTTAACTCTCCAAATTTAAGATTTTTGTTATTTTGAATTTAGTTCTTTCATAACTCATGGTGCTACATAAGGTGGCCTGACCTTATTGCACAAGAAATTTTTAATTCCTTGGCCAGAACATACTCACTACGAAGGATGGTTCAAGTCTTAGCTCAAAATTGTTTTGGGGTCACTACATGTGGAGCGTTGTAAAGTTTGCAAGCTTCTTCTTCAGCTTTTGATGGAAAGAAATCATAAAAGAATGTTTCTTAACGATAAGTAAAGACTTTTCATCAGAAATTGTTGGAAGGATACATTCAAAAAAAAAGAGTAAGTAACAGTCTATTTGTAACAGTAAACTTAGGTTTTAATTCTTATTTCAACCTTGAGTGGGAACATCAAATTCTTGGTGATATTTTTTTTCCGCCTTTATTTTTATTCCAAAAAGGGTATTTTAATAATTATTGAGTTACCTAGTTATCCGGGTTTTTATACTCAAAGATTTTCATATCTCTCTCTATTTTTTGACAGCCTCAATTTTTATTCAAATAAGGGTGCTTTAATAATTGTTGAGTTACCTAATTAGCAAGATATTTATATTTAATGTTTTTCCTTTCATATCACTCTCAATATTGTGAAATGTATTCTTTCTCTTCTTCTCTTTAAATATATCGTCACACGAAAATTGGATATTTGATCTTCCTCACACATTTATTTTTACAATTTCTTCGGTGACTAATTTAATTTTGTTTATTTAAATGAGTCGATTTATTTTTAGGTCTCACTTATTTTCTTATAAAATATATTTGAGATGCCCCATTTTCTTTACAAATACAAAAAATAAATTATAGTATAGCTCCAAAAAAATTATTTTTTATTTTTATTTACACTAAATAATGAAACAAAAAACTAAGAGACTCAAATAATGCTAATAGAAAAAGTCAAAAAATAATTTATGTATGAAAACGATTAAAGCATACTTGAACTTTACTAGAATGATCATATATACCCCCACATGATTATTTTTTAAAAAGATTAAAATAAAAAAATAAATTGGAAACTAATTTTTCGTTACCGTTATATATGTGAGCTTCTTTCATAACTGTGGGGATATATGTGAGTCATTTAGGTAAGGGTGTATATGAGGGACATTCATAAAAAAGGGTATACCAGCTTTAAATGACAAAGTTGAGGGGCATATTAGTTCCCAAAATACTTTAGATAATTATTCAAATAGATTTATATCATATATGATGTAGTGACATTAAATTATTTGTGTTTGATTAATTTACCACTTTCATGATTTTTATCCTCGTTTTCAAACACGTGAACATGTATTTTATGTTTTTTAATAAAATCATATTGAAAATATTATAACAAGATTGTGATGAATTACATCAAATTTGAAGAGATCGAAAACAAGCTCATATCCATGACGAATAATGAGCCTATTCAATTGATATTGTCATTTCAAGGCACAAATCATGACCTTTTGGCCGTGTTTTGAAGACCTTACCAGACTAAAAATTGTTGTCAAACAAGAGCTAAAACTAAAGATATGTGGAACATATTAAAATACATTTGATCTTGTGTCTTAAAAATGTTATGTGCATGGGACATTCTTGTTACTCCTTTAGAATTTGCTTATGAAGTGGTTGCTCTTGTTCTCTCATTTGAAATGTGGTTTCTACTATTATGGATATTGGTTTTTTTAATGATATTTCAAGAGTTTATACTAACAAACGATGGGAGGAAAATAGATTTGTTTCCTTCAATGTTAATGATGGTTTAACTTATGCAGTGAAATATTGCAGACTTTACAGAGCAAGCTGAGAGTTCCGCTCGAGAATGTCTTGATAAAACTATCCAAACCTATAAGGGAAGCATAAATGACTGAAGAAGAGTGTAACACCCCTTAAATTTTCTAAGCTAAGGCCCGAACAGTTCTTTATATGCGTATAAGGTCATATGGGGAGATTCTTAAATTTTTTAGTAGGTGTTAAGGTCTATTATTTAGTAGGAGAATGAATTTTTATATGAATTAAGGTCAAAAAAATCGTCCAGCACATAGTTGAGTTGTAAGCTTCCTTATCGATTAAGTTTTGATGTAAAGTTCGACTTAGGTCAACTTCACATGATCATATATCATAGAAAATAATGAATTAGGTAGCCCATGACCAATAAAATCTAGTCCTTGTACCAACTCAAGCAAGTTTCCCTCACTTTGAGGTCAAATTAAAACATTAGAATATTTTACTAGACACTACCACAATAGTGTTTTCTGAGTGATTGAACTACAAAACTTTTATGGGTCGTAGTGTGGGATCCAATTCCGATAGACCAATCTATGGGTGGTACAGAAGAATGAACCTCTTAGCTTTAAAATTCCAATATGAAATTCCATGGATGAGATTTATGGTCTGGAGATAGAGCAATAGAGTGTACATAGGAACGTATTCGACAACTTTATAAGTGGGGTTTCTTTTGTATTTTCTCATTCATAATCCCAAGCCATTATGTTTCAAATTTAATAAGAGGATTCTATTCTACCAATTATGGAGTTTTCATTTTTTCACTCTGTTATTGTTTAATGCTTTCGAATAGACTAAAGAGCCCGACAACAGAAATATTTGTTCAACTGATCATTTGGCAACACAAATATTTGTTCAACTGATCAATCTGAGTACAACTTCAAGTTCACTTACATAACTAGGATAAGGATCCCATTGCTTCCTCCTCATATTGAGTGTATTATGAAGAGGCAGAAAGTTCTCTTTCTTAATTTTCCAAAATTGATGTATAATAAATCTCATATAATTACGGCAAAATACATAAGCAGATCCCTAAACTTGTTTGGTTTTTTCCCTCAAGTACCTCAACTAAGTCATTTTCCTATTGAATCATTGAACTCCCATAATTTATTCCGTTTAAACAGACACCGTTGTCTGATGTGGAACCAGATTTGTGAGGGGTATTGATAGAGGATATATATGTTGTTCCACAAATCATTAGTCCAATTGATAGTGAAAATGTTTGAGAATAATTGTGTTTTACATAAGTCATTTGAACACATTAGAAAACAAATGAGACTAACACGGTTTGTCTTCATTTCTTCAATCAAAATTATTACAATTCGAACACAATTGAAGTCATTTACAATAGAAAAGCTTATCAAAATCAACTCACAGTGTTTTAAGGAAACAAATTATGGGTGGTTCAATGATTCAATTGAAAAATGACGTAGTTGAGGTACCTGAGGGAAAAAACCCAAAAAGTTTAGGAATTTGTTATGTATTTGGCCTATAATTATCTTTATAAACATGACTTTTGTAAAAAAAGAAATAGGGTTCATGTGATACAAAACATAAACAACAATTTAGAATTCAATTTTTTTACATAATGGAAGTTAAATCTCAACTGTTAAGGAATTTTAACTCAAAATAAGAAACACAGCTGAATTCACATTTCAAGAAAACAACGACAGATATGTAAACATAACGTTTCAATGACTGAATTAAGATGCCTCAGATTTCTTATTATGAGTTCCAATAAGAAACACAATAGTCTTTAAATTGAAATTTGAATATTAAAATATATCAAATCTAAAACTAAATTTATTGAAGTTTGAGATGGACAAAAAAATAAAAATATTGTTTGGTCATATTTTATTTATTTAAAAGATATTTTTGATTAAATGAAAATTATAAGGATGTAAAAAAACTAAACTTAAATAATAAGGATGAATTTAATTAAGTCAAAAATATATTAAATGTCATGCATATATTTATCTTTTTGTTTTTATATTTCACCTCATTTTCTCCTCCAATTTCAACAACCAAAAAAGCTTCATTTCTCCTTTCCTCTTCACTCTGTTACAACAAAGAAAACAATCTATAAAACCAAATACATCTTTTCCAATCATCAATTTTCTTCTTCTCAGATCCCGTCATCTTCTTCTCTGTTGCTAAAGCCGTTACAAAAAGCATAAAATCCATCAAAAAAATCCTTATCCAGTTCTGTATTCAGTTGTCTAACTCAAACTCTTAATTTCACTACCATTTTCAGTTAAGTTCCAAATTCTAACCCTACCCCTAAATCTTATTTCATCCTGAATCATTTTCATCTCCTGCTATGAATAGAAGACGAGGTAAATCAGAAGGTTTACAATCTTTAGATCAAGTATCCAATGGTTTTCTCGGCAATGTCAATGAAAAACAATCAAAAAAAATTTCTTCATCTTCTTCAGGTAAAGTTAGCAAAACTCAAGTGAAAAGTTCTGATTTTCCTAATCAAATGTTATTTTAAAGTGCTTAGAAGTAAAAATTTGAGAAGAGGAGTTGTTCTAGATGAGTTATTTGTATAAAAAAGAGTCAACTTGTGAGACTTTAGTTGCATTAACGACTGAAATTCTGTCGAACAAAGGAAGGATGAGAAAATTGAAGCTATGGTTGTTAGCGTGGTTGGTGGGATAGAACAATGTCACTAAATTTTAATTAGGACTCACATTATTACATAATGGTGTGAAACTGTATCGATTTGGGTAACAAACAAAATGTTTTGTGATGTTTACCTAAACGGTGTAGCGAGTTATTGGATTTTGCCTATAACTATTTGTTTTCATACAGATGTATTGATTTTGGGAAGAGGTGACAATTAAAAACATGATCCCAGTTGCGCCAAGCAAAGACAGAGTGATTCTTGTTGGGGAATGTCTTGCTTGGTTAGCAGCTGCACAACAACTAATGCTATTTAGGTTTGAGGTTATTGTTTTGGAGGGAAGAATGTGTGCAGGTGGATAGGTGTACACAAAAAATATAGAAGGAGGGAATAAAGTGACAATTGTTTATCGAGGAAGGAGTGTTTTTAAAGATACACTAGGAAATATACTTGGTTTGTTGGTTTGACGGTCGTCGTATACACTTCATAAGGTAAGATATCAATGTCAGATCTATCGGGCTGATAGAAAGCCCGTAGATGAGTATTTGGAAAAAAAAGTTGAGGTTGCTTACTCAGAACATTTGGACAAGGCAAGCAAGGTTAGAAAAGAATTATCTCAATTTTTTTCTCCTTGCGAGGATCATAGATTTTACAAAAGGATTATGGTGTTGCGATGAATGCTAGAGAAATGAGCTTGTTTAGCTGGAATTTGGCAAATCTGGAATATGAAAATGCAAGTTTGCTTTCATATATTTCCTCATCACAGTGGGACAAATATGACCCCTATTATATTGGAGGCTATCATTTCTTCTTGCCCGGTGGAAATGGAAGATTAGTTATGCTATGGCTGAAAATGTGCCTTTTTGAAAAATTGTATATGTCATTCTTTATGGTAGAGACATTGTTAATGTGATTACCGGAGGCCAATTATTTGAAGGAGATATGGCATTGTGAACCGTTCCTCTCGGAGTTCTTAAGATTGGTTCCATCACATTCATCCCAAAGTCTGTGTGACTTGTTGATGTTCTTAAGTTCGCTGAAGTTAAAGAAGTTTGAGGTACCGCTATTTCTTTAACTGGATTAATCTGTTTTATCTTTAGAGAAATTAATCCATAACCTCGGGTACAGTGAGGGCATTAAATTTCTTAAGAAGACACAGTTTTTTCTGTGGACTCCGATTATTTTGTATATTTTTTCTACTTTATCTTATTTCTGTTTCTGTTTATTGGTTAACCTTATAAATACAGGTTGATAACAATCATAAGAAATTTAATAAGTTTCTGTATTTGAGGTTTCTGGAGATCAAAACCTTGATGTTTTTCTACTCTGCTTGAATTTTTAAAATTCATTCGATTAACGATTAAAGGAACATAAAAATTTTATCGTTAAATCAGAAACAGTCTGTGTAAACATTTATTCTTTACTATTAGTATTTCAAATACTAAATTATCTGTCATTTGTGACAGAATGAAAATGACTAATTCAAGTCAAGTGAATGCTGAAACTGTGAATTCTGCAACAACATCATCTGCCCACAATCGTTAAAATGATGCCTTAGCTCCGGCTAAGAAACCTGCAAAGCTTTCTGGAGTCGACTTCAAAACATTGCAGCTAAAGATGTTCTTCTATCTCACTACGTTGAGTCTGCAGAGGTTCATAAGTGAGAATGTTCCTGTTATGTCGGATGATACTCCACCTGAAGAACGATTCTTGGTAACAAAAGCATGGACACACTCAGTTTGTTTATGTAAAAGAATGGCCTGCAAGATGATCTGTACAAAGTATACAACAATGTCAAAACATCAAAGAACTCTGGGATGCTTTAGAAAAGAAGTACAAAAAAGAGTATGCCAGAATGAAGAAGTTCATTGTGCCAAAGTTTCTGGACTATTAGATGATAGACAGTAAGACCATCGTCACCCAAGTTCAAGAACTGCTGGTCATAATCCATGATCTCCTTGATGAAGGTATAAATTTAATTAATGCCTATGTTAGAAATATTAAGTTTTTCCTCAATACTCACATAATATTTAATGTAGGATTGATTGTGAATGATGTCATTCAAGTGGCTGCAGTTATTGAAAAGTAACCTCAATTATGGAAGGACTTCAAAAACTACTTGAAACATAAACGCAAGGATTTGACTTTTGAAGATCTCATAATAAGGTTGAGAATCGAAGAGGATAATAAGGCTGCAGAAAAGAGGTCACGTGGTAACTCAGCAATATCTGTAGTAAATATTGTTGAAGAAGATCCCACAAAAGTAAAGAAAAGAAAGAAAGCATCTCGTCCAAAAAGCAATCCTCCTAAGAAGAAATTCAATGGAAACTGCTTCAATTGTGGTAAACATGGTCATAGGGCTACTGAATGCCCGAGTCCTAAGAAGGATAAGAAAAAGAAGGATCAAGCAAACTTGGCTGAATCCAAAGTAGAAATGGACTATCTCTGTGCAATGCTCTTAGAATGTAGCTTGGTTGAAAATCTAAGAGAATGGTGGATAGATTCTGGTTCTTCATGCCATGTTTATGCTAATAAAGAATTATTTTTGTCATATACTCCAGCACCTAAAGACGAGAAGTTGTTTATGGCAAACTCCGCTGTTGCAAAGGTGGAAGGAACTAGAAAGGTTCTGTTAAAGAAGACATCAGGCAAGGTGGTGACTTTGAATAGGGTCTCATATGTTCCAGAATTGAGAAGAATATAGTTTTAATTCCAGTTCTGACTAAGAATAGATTCAAATGTATACTTGTTTCTGATAAAGCAGTAGTAAGTAAGAATGATATGTATGTACGAAAAGGTTATCTCAGTGATGGCCTTTTCAAACTCAATGTAATTGCAGTTGATATGCATAAAGATTTTGCTTCGTCTTATTTGCTTTAGTCTAAATGTTTATGACATGAACGTTTGGGACATGTTAATAACAAACCTTGCGAAAACTTATCAACTTAAATATTTTGCCAAATTTTGAGTGTAATAAATCAAATGTCAAATTTGCGTTGAATCAAACTATGTTAAGCATCCTTATAAATCTGTTGAAAGGAACTCAAATCCTTTAGAATTGATTCACACTGATATTTGTGACATGAAGTTAACACCATCATGTGGTGGAAAAAAGTATTTCATAACTTTTATTGATGATTACACTAGATATTGTTATGTCTATTTTCTAAATGGTTAGGATGAAGCAATAGATGCATTTTGGCAATATAAAACTGAAGTTGAAAATCAGTTAGATAAAAATACCAAAATGATCATAAGTGATAGAGGTGGAGAATATGAATCTCCATTTGCAGAAATATGTTTAGAAAATGGAATAATTAATCAAACTACTGCTTCGTACACTTCTCAATCTAATGGGATTGCAGAAAGGAAAAACCAAACTTTAAAAAAAATGATGAATGCGTTACTTATAAGTTCAGGTTTACCACAGAACTTACAGGGGGAAGCTATCCTTATAGCAAATCGAATACTCAATAGAGTGCCTCACTCAAAGACACATGTTATTCAATATGAGAAATGGAAAGGTAGAAAACTCAACTTAAAATATTTCAAAGTGTGGGGGTGTCTAGCAAAAGTCCAAGTTACTATACCTAAGAGGGTAAAAATAGGTCCTAAGACTGTGGATTGTGTATTCATTGGATATGCCACAAATAGTAAGACATGTCGATTTTTGGTTCATAAGCCCGAGCATCCATATATTCGTGATAACATAGTAATGGAATCAGATAGTGCTGAATTTTCTGAACATATCTATCTGTATAAAACTAGAATTGAGTCATCTAGTGGGGGGGTCTACACAACCCAGAGAAGAACCAAAAGAGAATGAACCAAATGAAGAGAATCCAAGACGCAGTAAACGTAAAAGGACATCTACTTCATTTGAATCTTATTTTGTAACATTTCTTTTGGAAAGTGAGCCTCAAACATTCAAGGAAGCAATGTTGTCTAGCGACTCAACCTCTTGGAAGGAGTCTATTAATAGTGAAATTGAATCAATCCTAACTAATCATACTTGGGAGTTGGTTGATCTTCCTTCAAGGAACAAACCCTTGGGTTCAAAATGGATCTTTAAAAGGAAGATGAAAGATGATGGAACTATTGACAAATATAAAGCAAGACTTCTTGTCAAAGGCTTTAGACAAAAAGAAGGTCTTGATTATTTTGCCACATACTCGCCAATGACTAGGATTACATCAATTCGGATGTTAATTGCCATAGCTCCAGTATACGGTCTTGAAATTTATCAAATGGATGTGAAAACCGTCTTCTTTAATGGAGAGCTGGAACAAGAAATTTATATAGAACCGCCTGAGGGTTTTGTAGTTCTTGGTAAAGAAAATAAAGTGTGCAAACTTATTAAGTTACTTTGTGGACTAAAAAAAACACCAAAACAATGGCATGCAAAGTTTGATCAAACCATGTTGTCAAATGGATTTCAGATTACTGAATGCGATAAATGTGTTTACATTAAAGATACTCCAGATCAGAAAGTCATTGTATGCCTATATGTGGATGAGATGCTTATAATGAGCAAAGACATTGCTAATATAAAAGCTACTAAGCATATGCTCTTAAGTTTGATATGAAAGACTTAGGAGTTGCTGATGTGATATTGGGAATTAAAATTCTTAAAACTCCTAATGGGTCTAGCATTGTCTCAAACTCATTATATTCAAAAGGTACTTGAAAAATTCAAATATTTGAATTTCAAAATTGCAAAGACTCCAATTAATGTGAACCTTCATCTTGCAAAGAATAAAGGTGAAAGTCAGTCTCAATTGGACTATGTTAAAGTGTTGGGAAGCTTGATGTATGTCATGATGTACACGACAAGACATAGCTTGCGCTATCAGTAAACTTAGTCGATACACAAGTAATCCTAATCAAAATCATTGGGTGTCAACGAAGAGAGTTTTGGGATACTTAGATGACACTCAAAACTATGTTTTGCATTACAACAAATATCCAGTAGTTCTTGAAGGATATAGTGATGCAATTTGGATTACTGTGTCAACTGATAAAAAAATCCACAAGTGGATACATTTTTACTATTGGTAGAAGAGCAATATCTTGGAAATCATCCAAACAAACATGTATAGCTCGCTGTACAATAGAGTCTGAATTCATCGCTTTAGACAAGGCTGGTGAAGAAGCTGAATGTCTACGGAATTTCTTAGAAGATATTCCATTTCGGCCCAAACCAATGACCCCTATATGAATACACTGTGATAATCAAGCTGCAATAGGAATGGATGGAAGTGCTATGTATAACGGCAAGTCTCGTCACATAAGACGAAGACGGAACTCTGTGAGACAACTACTCTCTAGTGGAATTATAACAATTGACTATATGAACTCAAAGGATAATGTGTCGGATCCACTTACAAAAGTCCTAACTAGAGAGGGAGTTGAGAAATCATAGGCGGGAATGGGACTATGGCCGAGAACAAGTCATTGTGGCGGTAACTCTACCTAGAAGACAGGATATCCCAAGTTCTAGGTTCAAGGAGATAAAACAAAGTCATTGATGACGGATAGAGGCATAAGAACTTTTTAATGGTTTCTAACTTTGATACAGGGTATATAAAATGGTTCATCTACGGGATAACACATTTAGAAATCACCTATGTGAGTGTGAAGTGCAAGCCCCTTCAAGGAGAACTCGAAAAGGCCAGTTCCTTAAGAACTTACTATCAGAGATGTGTTCATGGCTGAAATGAACAAAACCATGAGAACTAAGAACAGTTCAAGGGTTGATTTTGTGACTTATGTTGTCTAGGTAAACACCAAAGCTAAATCTAACAATTGACTGAGTATATCCGATATGTATTCACTACGAAAACTTTAAAGAGAAACACACCTATTAGAATACGATTAACCTTTACTTACAATACACAAAAGTTTTTCATGCATATGTTTTAAGAATATCCATTCCTCATTCATGTGGGGGATTGTTGGGTTTAGCAAGTATGAATGGGAAAGGAAAAGAGAGAATATGAAAAGAGAGTATATGAAAAGTAAGGGAACTATTTTGGAGGAAAAATGAAAATTCATTCGCAAAGTGCAAATGAAAAGTCATTTCTCCCTTATCGGGAAAAGAAAGGGAAATTGTTGTCCTTATATAAGGAAAAACTTCCTTTAATCCTTATAGATCTAGGAAGAATGTGCCCCCTCGCGCCGCCGCCGTCGCTCGCACGGCCTCGATCTCGGCTTCAGCTTTGGCTTTAGCTTCACATTTGGATTTGGCAAATGATGTGATTGATTGATAAATTCTTTGGACAAAATTTATTTAATCAATTTTTGTTAATCAAATAAATCCTGTTAATATTATCTCTTATAAATTAATTCACAACTTTAGTTAATTAGTTAATTAACAGAATTAATTTGCGGGTAGCGATAACATTCCGAAAGTTGTTACTCTTTCCGAAAAGTTCTTTCTTTCCAAAAAGCCATTATTTTCCTGACAGACACATTTTCCAAAAAGTTGTTATTTTTTGCAAAAGATACAACTTTCTGGATAAAAGGGGTCTGAACAGATTTTCAGAACAGACACGTTTCTTGCTGAAAATTATACAATAGGAAGTCATTTTTCGATTTTTCAAACACAAAAATTTTCCTTCTCTCCATATATTTTTCTCTCAAAATCAAATTGTCGATCGACTAAGTCTGTGTCACTTGTTGTTGTTCTTAAGTTCGCTGAAGTTAAAGAAGTTTGAGGTACCGCTATTTCTTTAACATGATTAATCCATTTTATCTTCGGAGAAATTAATTCATAACCTCGGGTACAGTGAGGGGATTAAATTACCTAAGGAGACACAATAGTTTCTGTGGACTCGGATTATTATGTATTTTTGTCTTCTTTATCTTATTTCTATTTCTGTTTATTGGATAACGTTATAAATATAGGTTGATAACACTTTTCTTACTCCATCTGTAGGGGTCATTCTCAAAAACTTGTGTGCAGCTTCTCCTCTGACTAGAACAAACAAAAAGGGTCCACTAGAAACCGTTGCATGGTTGTTAAAAATAAGGAATTCCCCCGACAACAAGAATCACAACACCATGAACAAACTTATCAACAATGGAGTCGCAAAACACAAACGGGAATAACCTTTTAACCTTCTTTAACAATCCAATACCAAATCTTTTTATTGTGTCCAACTTTTGTTGAGGCAACTGTAGAATGAACCTGATAGAACCACTGTTAAAAAATCCGAGAGGAACGGTACAAAATGTTGTACCTCCCTCACATAATTGAGCCCAAGTATTCACCTTCATGCTATTGATACCACAACGAATGACATACATAATTTTTAAAAAATTAATAGGCAGAATCTCACCTATAACATGAACTAATCATCCATTTCAACAAGATAAGAATCAGTAATCCCCTCCCATATCATAGGGGTCATCTTAGTCAAAAAATGCTAAGAAAATCTGCGAAATAAAACCTACATTTGCATATATAAATTTACTGGATACCAGTTAAAAAAGATCATCTCCTCAACATCCATCGCAACACCAAAATCCTTTCGCAAAGTCTCCAATTCCTCTCCAAGAGAAAGAACATGAGATATTTCATGCCTCACATTGCTTGCCTTGTCCAAAAATTCATTGTAAGCTGCCTCCACTTCACTTCTTATCCAAATGCTTGTTCACGGGCATTCCATCAACACAATATAGTAGACATTGGTCTCTCACCTTATGAATTGTATACGAAAACTGTCAACTCAACAGACTAAGTGGATTCCCTAGTGTACCTGTCAAAACACTCCCCCCTAAATCAGCAGTTGCCGTCTTATTCCCTCGTATTTTTTTTGTATACACCCTTCCACATGCACATTTCTGTACCTCTAAAATAGTCACCTCAAACCCAAATAATATTAGTTGTCTTGCAGCCATCAACCTTGCAAGACCTGGCATAATAAAAAAATCTCTGCCTTTACTTGGCTCATTTGAAATAATGTTCTTAGTCACCAACGCCACCCCAAAATTAATGTACACGTATTATAACAAGTAGCTATAGGCTAAATCTAATAATCCACCACACCGTTCAGGTATAATATCACCAAACCTATCCTATGTCACCAAAATCGACACGTTTTCACGTCATTCTATAATAATGTGATTCCTGATTAAAATATAGTTACATTGTTCTATCTTGCCAACTACACTAACAACCCCAGCTTCAATTCCCTCACCTGTTAATGTATTAGAAGGAAATACACCGTTAAAGCAAGTAAAGCCTCAAAAGTAACTCTTTATTTATACAAGTAGTTCCGTGCGAAACAACTCCCCTTTTAGAATTCTTATTTCTAACAACTTTAGAATTTATTTCTATTAGCAAAATCATAAATTTTCACTCAAGTTTTGCTAACTTTACCTTAAGAAGATGAATAAACCAATGCAGATGGTTTTTCACTTATATTATCGAGAACACCACTAGATACCTAATCCAAAGACTATTTACTACCTAGACTACCTTGTCGTCTATTCATCGGGATATAGAAGGGATGGAAGTTTTTCGGTATTGAACAAAAATTAGGGTTTGAATTAGAATTTTAGAAGTGAACTGAAATTTGGAGCAAAACTATTGTTTGATTTTCAGTTAGACAAATGAATTTGAAATTAAAGAGGGATTTTGTTGATCTAAATTCAAGCATTGGTGATAAATTTAGGGTCGGTGTCATTGCCTCTATTTCTACGCCTCTGAATCCTAGTGTTGGAGGAATAATATTGGTTGAGGTAGCTCGGGTACATGCGATTCGTCTTCTGGTGCAAATCATGATGGTTGGTAAAAGGCGATATAGTGGGAGCAGAAACTTTGCATTTACTGGCTCTTCCAAGGTAGTTATTTATATCCCATTATTGTCTTTCATCAATTAAATCTTACATCTTTTAAGCATATAAGCCTCTACCATTATATCCTCTTTGTCATAGCATAGTCAGTGAGAAGTATATTATCTTTTGTATGATTGTTTTCTAATAGCCCGTCTTAAAAACTACCTAGATATATCACAGTACTTTCTTTTGTTATTAAGGAAATAACTATGTACCGTGCTATTATATGTGCATGTCAATCCATAAGAAAGATTTTGCTATTGCAAGCATATAAACACGTAAAAACAATCTTTTTACATGTATGATCAATAATTATAAAATGAAATTTGAAAATTTTGATTCTCTTGCAACACATTGCTATTTATGTTTTACTTACGCCGAGGGTATATTGGAAACAACCTGTCTATCTCTATTCATCCTACGCTCTTCAGACTCCACTTGGGGGACTACATTGCATATGTTATTGTTGATTTGTTCTCCATTGAATAAAATGTGTTGCAACACCTCATGATCCACACATGTAGCTTATTTGAGATCTTTTTGTCTTTGATGTACTCGAGTAGTTGCGTTAGGCCAAGTACTTTTCCAGGTTCTGATTTTCTTGGCCTATTTCCGAGCATTTCTTGGATGAAAAATTTTTTAGTCCGCTGTTTGAATGCTACCATATCAGGGTTGAAAATTCTTGTCGATTGATCTACAACAACTATAATATATAGCTATGAAATTATTAGCAATGACATCAAATTCGCCACTAATTGTTCCTTTTTAGTGACAAATTTTACTTTTTATGCTTAAATGAGACACACTTTTATTGACAAAACATAAAAATATGTAGAAAAGTTTTGTTCACTTAAGTTTCCCACCAAAAGATTAATTGGCTTCATTTATTGAGTAGTATTAGTTACGAATATAAAATTATCAGTGACACATTATTTCGTACAAATTAGAGTTTGTAGTTAATATTATAAGTTTTAGCTATAAAATTTAGATTTAATTGTTATATTTTTTTTCAGCACTAATAATATAAATAATTGGTTACAAAGATTTTATCGTCTCTAATCAATCTGTGATTTAGTGACAACAAAAAAATTGTCATAAAATATGTAAGTTGTTAAATAGCGACAACTTAAACTTATAGTTAATAATTTGAATATTTGCTACGTAAAAAATCATAGCTTAATACAATTCTTTTGGCTACAATTTTGATTCATTAATTGGCGAGGGAAAATATTAAAACCAACATATTTGGTCGATTTTGTAAAACTGAAAATTTTCAATTCATCAATTTTATGAAATTATGCAATTATAAAGTGCATCATTTGAAAAATACAATTCATGTTATAAGTATCACCAGTGGGGTACGATTCTTTCACTATATTGCTAATATTTGTGGGTTTAACCCTTTATTTTTAATTTGATACACTTTCATCGGTAAAGAAGATAGAAAAAATAATTTCTCAAGTCTTGATTCTAATTTTAAGTGTGCCTATTAATTTGTGATTGATAAACTGCATAGACTAACTCGATCTCTTTGTTTCTTCCTAAAAATATGAATATATTTGATACTGATTCCATATACGTACATCGAGAAATTATACAGAGATAACATCGACTTACAATCTTAAACTTTCCAAAGGTGCAAAATATTCAATTGGTTTCTATTAACTTTTTTCATCAGTGTGAAAATTGAAATAAACTAAAAAAACTAAAAGTAAAAGTCAAAGAAATGAACCAACTATGATTTCAAATATATTATGATGAAGTTTATAGTTATGGTCATCAATATTTTTTTTTCAAAACAATTGATTTACTGACCGAACTGAACCGATTATTCAATTCTTTTAATAAAATCAATAGTTTAATTTTATATAAATTTATAAATGTACTGAATAATTTATAAAATTTATAAAAATAAATAAATACAGAATCATACTGAATATATTTAGAGATATTTTAAAAAGGGGTAAAAAATTATTAGTAAAATAAGTTTAGGGGGGTAATAGCACCTTATTATAGTATAAGTGTGTCGCTGAGATTTCTGGTATAGGTTGAGGGGGTACCTGTGCATTATCCCAAACATGTTCTTATTGAGAATAACTTCACACACAAGTATAAGAACCACTTTTTAACATAAAATTCATTTGTAAGACAAATTCAAACTAATCCACATAATGAGTTTATCAACACTTTAACTCATATAAGCATATAAGCCTTCTATCCAAGGTTATCCTACGACTTAATTAAGTAACACAAGAAGAGACCGCCCATACACCCTTTTTAAGCCTACCTAAACAATCCTTACGACTACCTAATATAAGATTATACCATTTATCTTTCATTTACTCATCAGGTAAGGTTAATCAATGTAACGACCTATTTAGTCGTTTTGAGCAGCAGATTTTATTTCTGGAAAAAATGTGTTAGTCGATGGAACCCACGACGGACCGTCATGGGCACGACGGGCCGTCGAGGGTGTATCATTCCAAAAGACTTAGACTTCTGAAATTTGGGTACTGAAATCGACTCTCTGAACTTGGCGACG
>NC_028641.1:62359784-62360155 GCF_001406875.1 Solanum pennellii
AGTATGTCTTTACTCAGAAAGATTTGAACTTGAGACAGAGGAGATGGATGGAACTACTGAAGGACTACGACATCACTATTTTGTATCATCCGGGGAAGGCGAATGTTGTAGCGGATGCTTTAAGTAGAAAGGCGGGAAGCATGGGAAGTCTAGCTCACTTGCAAGCTTCTAGACGCCCATTGGCTAGAGAAGTTCAGACTCTGGCTAATAACTTTATGAGATTGGAAGTAAATGAGAAGGGAGGATTTTTTGCCAGTGTGGAGGTAAGATCTTCTTTTCTTGACAAGATCAAGGGAAAACAGTTTAATGATGAGAAATTGATCCTGATCCGAGATAAAGTGTTGTGAGGAGAGGCTAAAGAAGCGATAATG
>NC_028641.1:62364764-62379380 GCF_001406875.1 Solanum pennellii
GGGAAATAATAGATGTTGAATTTTAGAAGTTATTGAATTGTCTTTTATTAATGAGTTTAAGTCTTCCGCATTGCTTTATGTTGATATTAAATTGAAATGTTAAGGTTTAGATTGGTTGGTTCGCTCACATAGGAGGGTAAATGTGGGTGCCAGTCGCGGCTCGGTTTTGGGTCGTGACAATCAAAGATTATCGTAAGTCAAGAAGAGACCGCCAATACACCCTCTTCAAGACTACTTAAGCAACCCTCAAAGCTACCCTAGATAGGGATCCTTTTCTTCATCTTACATTAATTAAGTCATGGTCATTCATTAACTCAAATTAGAGACATTACATCCATTAAGGACTTCAAATAATGTTCTTGGAGAATACCTAGGGAACCTACATACTAGCATCTTCCAAGCCTACTCGTTACATGTATAGGTAGCGTGCCATTCCACTACCTAAACGTTATACAACCTATCAAATAATAGAATGTATCCCACGTGATGAGAATAGACATTAACCGATATAGACCGTACTATCTAGGCATTGAATCCGGAGTCTACCCTACTCCAATGAAGGGTGTTTAACTTGCAAAGGGTAGAACTAGGACACATTCCATGTAGGCACATGGTTAAGGAATATCAAGGGCTTCTTTTAACTCTAGCCTCCTTCTTAAGTAGAGCTACTACCAGAAGCATATGCACTCGGTGCTAGCCATATTCTCAGAGAGTAAGTTCAATCATATAAGGGAATATGAAAAGGTACCATGTCTTAGTCATTACCTAGTTATAATGACCTACCAAAGATGGGTCCACTAGGCTGCCACTAAATGGTGAATAAGGATAGCTCAATTACTTTCCTATAAAAGGTTTCATGTCGTTCTGGCCAACCTATCTGTAATTCAACCATTCACACAAGAAAGATACCATTACGACTTTCAACTTCAAGGATATCTTAACTTCCATTCTAAATAGAAGGTTCCACGTATTAGTCAAGATTAGAAGTACACCATCTTAGGTCTACCTATCCTAGACTTTCATTCAACATACATCCATACACATACAAGACAAAGGTGCATAAGCCTACTAAGTCAAGATGTTCATATTCATATACTTAGCATGCATCAAGTAGAGGAACATATTTTACCTAACAAGCAACACACATCATCTTCATATCACATATTCATTAGTCTTCAAGTATCACATAGGAATAACCAAGTCAACCTACCAAGACACTAGTAACACAAATAGAGACACCACCCTAGTCTATCATAATCACATGTACACATATATCACATAGTACTTCACATTGATCATAAACAAGTCATAACATGATAATATCACTATTCATTGAGTAATGCCGACAAGGTCACGTTCATCACAATTCTTGTAATAATGCTGACAAGGGAATGTTCATCGGAGTTATAGCACATATACACCGCCACCATAAGTGGACCATACCAATAAACACTATTAAATACATATACTACAGAATATATAGAGAATTAGATCAACATACAACCATTTTCCCAAACAAAACCCCAATAACCATTAAGAAATCAAAAACCCAAAACCTTTTTCTCTTCCAAATTCTCGCAAACCTCCATTTGAGGGAAAACTCAGACTCAAGCTAGAAGGGGATTTTCAAGTGATTTCTTCTCCAAACTTATTGGGTGTAAAATTTTTAGGTTGTATTGATTTATGCATGTTTTATTTTGAGGAGTTTAAGTTTTGATGTAATGAGAACTCGTATTGTAGAGTAATTTTGATTTATTTAATTAGTAGGTTGCTTGTAAAGTGTCGTGTTGTTCGGTATTCACTCCTTGCTTCTATACTTGTGTAGGTTCCGACCCTAGTTCTATGTGATTGCTCTTCTTCTTCACCATTCTTAGTGGCTAAACAAAAATTTTGAGAGGTAACTGCTTGTGATCCTGACGGGCTCTCTTCTTCCTCTATGTTTATGGTTTGTTCTATAAGAAAAATAAATACTTTCAAACTTGTAATTATCTTTCAGCTTCGTCTTATTACATTAGTGGGTTGAACATGTAACACCAAGGTTTGAAGTTATATTGGAATGACCAAGATTTTTTATCCTTTATTTATCTTGTCTTCCTTACGATATTCCTTAGCATTTTAGTGTTTGAGGTCGAATTGTCGTAGTGGAATACATGAGTGAAATATATTCCACTTTTGGGTCATGACACTAATTTATTTTTAATTTTGTTATGTAATTGTAGAACTTATCATTATCTATTTTTAGGATCGTATTAAGGTGGTTCTTAGTTAAGTTTTATCTAGTTTGTAAGTTCATAAGATGCAATTGTCGAGAGAGGAATTTGTTTCTATCTTGGAATAGAATCTTTTGTTATTGAATATAATCTTGTCTCCAATCTGTCTTGGAGATATAAGGTTTGGAAAGGCGTGTATTGAGAGACTTGTCTCTCTGTCTTAAATGTAATTCTAGAACATTTTTAAGAAGAGACAACTCTTTTTTAAAAATGCACAAAGATAGAAGGAGTTATAAATATTGGGGTCATTGTTGGGTGTTGCAATGATGGATAAGGGACCACTAGATGGTTCGAGCTATAGCATGCAAGGGAATGCTATAGTGGTCCAAGACAATCATTTTTTGTATAATCCTATGTAAGCGATAGTTTTTTTACTAAGGCGGGTCGATCCCAACTTTATCGACTAGATAGACCCAATTATAGACTTATTTATCTAAACATCACATATACTCAATTATATTAAAGTTCTTTCTTCCCCTCTCGTATCAAGAGACTCAATTAGAAAGATTCAAAGAAATATGTTTATGGAACCCAATATGATTAATATTTATCTTATTGACCATAAAAGGAGATTATTTTATCAGAGTAATAAATGTAGATATTCATTTGATAAAACATTAGTAAGACATATTCAAATAATTTCTCTTCATCCTGATTATTTTTCATAAAATAAAACAAATATATCTTTTAATTTTAACAATATTGTAAACACATCAGTTTGATAAGTGTTTTGTACAATTATTTCATATTGACTTGTCTCAAAACTAATATAGAAATAGATACAATGTGAATCAAGTGAAAGGTTGATGAGTATCAGACGTTAACAAAAACATATTTAACCAAAGATTTTTATTTGAAAAATAATACCAAAGCCATAAGTAACTATATTTTCGAGATGATTCTATCTAACTTTATCTAATATCCACTCATTTAGTGTTTTTGCAAAATAATTCTTGCGATAAAAAAAATCTCTGATTCAAACTTATAAAAATATAAGAATTAAAATTTTCTCTATAAATAGGATTGAGTTAAAAAATCACAACAACTACTACTACAACAAAGCCATTTTATCCCTCATGTCCAAACAAACACATTTCTCCTCCCCTTTCTCCATGACTAGAAACAAAGTGAACTATGCTTTGATCGAAGATGATAGTAAAAGAAAAGTATCATATGATAAAAGACAGAATGGGCTCTTGGAAAAAACATATGAATTGAAACCACTTTGTGATGTTGAAATTGCTACAATCATATACAACCCTTACAGAAATGAGCCATATACGTTTCCAAATAATAATGTTGTACGCAACACTTTTATAAAAGTTTAATGAGTTTCCGACATTGGAGTGATCTTAAAATATGGTGACAAGAGAAGAGTTCCCCATACAAAGGATCAAGAAGTTGGAGGAACAACTTCAAAAGGTAAGAAAGGAGAGTAGGGTTATGGAAATGACCAATGAGATGTATGATGTGTTCAAGACAAAAAAATGTTTCTGTCAACACGAACCCTTCCGATCTGAACAAACTATGTAGGGTAATCAAGAAAAATATCAAGCAGTTACCTGAACTAATGATAAAAGAAGTTGATGGAGCTATATCAAATGCCCGTTGAACCTATTGTTGAACAAATGGTACCTAGAAGGAACATCTGTGAAGGACAAATGGATCCTTCTCCTCTATTGTTTTTACAAATGTTTTCTCCAATGTTGGTTTCTCCAATGTCCCAGCACATGGCTATTGGAAAACCACCTGGACTGACCCCTCCAATGCCGTCAACAAAAATGGATTCTTTGATTCCTTCACCAATGATAGATTCTCTTATGCCTTTACCAATGATTGCTTCTTCGATGCCTTCATTAATTATGGCTCCTCCAACGTATTCTCATGTGTCTCCTACAATGACTCAACAAATAAAACCTACACAGGATATCCCTTCAATCGGTGTATGAACATCAATAAATAAAAATTTGAATTCCTATGTTGACTTACCAGATAGTCCTACAATTTTTGGGTTGCTCAACTAGACTGATGATGTTGAGATGACTTTATTGCATGATTCGTTTTTTTAAAAATACTAAAGTGCAAGATCCAAACCACATCATAATATTCTAAGGACCAATGTGTGTATTGTTAATTAGAACTATTTTCTATGTACAAATGGTCAAATGGAGTATTTATGTCATTTACTATTTTTCATAACTATATTGTGTCATTGGATTCTCCGAATAAGTTTCCCTTCGTCCTCCTTTGAAGTTTCCTTCTGTCTTCTTTCTTTATTTGTTTCAAAGTTTTTAATTTCATTCACTTATTAAATCGATGGTCATTTATTTTAATGTTTATTAGATATAGATTTATTTATTTTTAATATACTACTATTATTATTGTAATGTTTTGTTAGTATAATTTTTTTAAAGGACCTCTTACACTTACAAATTGAAACTTTTTAATGTAAACTAGCAACACATGTAGTATTAAATAAAATTAAAAAATTAATTAATTATCTTATTTAATATTCATATATTCTTTTAAATATGGTGATAGTACAAGATTTATTAATTTTGTGGCTTTTGCATGTTAAAAACTTCAGCCGTTCTATTTTAACTTAATTTTTAGAATTGATGTTTGTCTCCCAAAACATAAAATTGGATTATCAGATTGATATTTTGGTTCAATTTTTCTCTTTTTTGTCCCTTCGTGAAGTAGAGAAATTATTCCTATGTTTAAAGTCTATTGCAAAAAATTAATGTATCCCCGACATTAAAAAGAAATTTTTTTGTGTTTATTTATCAATTGGAAGATACAAATAATCTTATATGAAATAAAATCAGGCAAGGGAGATGATCATATATTAATAGGTTACAAGTGACCCATGCAGATTGATATTACACAAAATTTTATATAAAAATCATGATTTACAAATATCCTAAAGTTACCAAAACATGTTGCCGAATGTTTTAAGCTTGTTGAATTATTTTTTTATGATGTTCATTTGACCCGAATGGGCATGTTTTTGTTGTGATAATTTTCCCGTTTGGCCATGTAGTGTTAATTTTGAACAATTGTTAGTATGTATATCTACTTGTGGCTATGCATTAGTGCATTAGAGTTTATATGCTGGGTTTTATTTATACTATAGCTTTTTCTCAATAGTCGTCTTTACTGTCAAACAAGATGACTCTTCCAATTCATGATTTGCTTGAGACAAAATCAATGTAAGAAACTATGGATAGTTTGGTTGATAACATGTCACTGATATTATCCAAATAAATTAAATCAAGTTTAAAATGAACAATGATATTGAGTGTTAATGTTTTCATTTAGTTGTTGTCATTCCTATAGAGTCTAATGCGTCAAGTTGGCATTGATTGTTGTTTTCTATTTGGTTGACATTTTCCATGTGTGGTGACTATTTGTCTTCACCTTTTTCATTTCTCGTACTCTTAGAAGTCCTAATTGAACTGAAAATGAGAGTATGTATGAATTAACAAAGAAATACATAATAGACAAGCTTATGATACTACGTGTGTGCATGTTAGCATATTTCTGAGAGTGAGTATTTGATTCTGAATCATAAGTTCTCTAGTATATGTTAGCATATTCCTCAGAGTGAGTGTTTGATCATTTATACTATATGTTTCAGGGATCCTCTTTTCCTAAATTGGCACATATAAATAGAAGAGTTTATTTCCACTATGAAATTATTTTATGAAATAATACACAGATTGTATGAATGATAACTGAGCTTAAATGTTGTCATGTGATAAACCGTGGCTTCTATGATTCAGCATTCGTGTCAAGTTGAACTCTTACTAGGTAGAAGAGTGAAGTCTTAGTCTGTATGATGTTGAATTTTTGTATTGCATGATGATAAGTAGTTTATATTTTTTGAGAAGTTTGTATTTTACCGACTTGTAGGTTTCTAAGCTTATACTAGTGTGTTTTCAGAGAGAGAAAAGGAATGTTCGATGTTTAAGCCTTGAAATTAGGTTTTCATAATATACATGCAATCGAGTCAAAACAAAGTAAAAAGCTTCAAAGGTGAAAGTATCAAATAGTCACGCCCTGAGCCTACATCCTGGATAGGATTGACACTCGAGAACCATTGTTGGTCCTAAGCGAACTCTTGGTCTGACTTACTAACTCAATGGAAGACTTAACTCAACAAGATAAACTCAAACAATATATACAATGTTATAGAGAATACATTGAACCAGCCAATAAGGGAACCAGCCAATAAGGCAAACTCAGTCTCAACATAGGATAATGAAATGAAAAGACAAAAGAATTAATATCTACAGTCTATGAAGCCTCTAAAAGAAAGAGGGATGTCAGGACAAGACCCCTGATAATCCTAACAATGAAATATTGATTTGAACTCCGGAATTCAAAGAGGCTCACCAATTGACTCTGATTGCTCAATTGGATCAACGAGACACTGAGTGCTGATCCTATTTACCTTGTTTGCCTCATAAGATGATGCACGAAACTTATATTAGTACACTGAATGTACGAGTATTCAAGTTGAAATGTTGAACACAACATAGGCTTGAAAAGAATGTGAAGGAAACACTTACCTTGTCTATACTCAACTCCCAAATAACTAAACTCATTATAAAGCAATAAGGAATGTGTAATATATATGAAGCTTGTAAGAACAGTAGAACCAAATTTGTTCGTTAAAGAAATGCAATAACAAACTCAAATTTATTTATATAATGAAGTAATATAGTATTTGTCAGAGTTTCTTTAATCGACAACAACCAATATGAGCCTGAGTTGTGATGCAACGTCTTGCCCACACTGCCAGAACTTCCATATACTTTGCAATCATATAGGACGTCTTAACTAAGTAGATCCACTAATCTATACAAAAATGCAATTTAAGGAGTCATCTAAAAAGTGTAATCATTTACTACCCATGATGTCTACATGGTTTATGGAGTCCTGAGTTAATACGAACTCCCATCCCCATATCGGTGCTCAATAATACTCCCAAAATATGCTTAGCTTGTTTGTTTTAAAACAAAACTTCTTTCTTTGGATTGAGATAATTAATCAAAATTTTAGCTTGAACGCTCTCTTGAAAATCGGTGGTTCCATTTCTTGTTCAAATGTGAAAACATTTTTTAACTCTTGGAATACCGAGTTCTCTTATAACTTTTGGAGAAATAAACTCCACTCTTTACTATTTTCTTAACTTGAAACTTAAGTCTTAAAGAAAATTTAAAACGGTTTGTGAAAGACTTCTTGAATAGATTCTAAGAACTTCCTAGACTTGACTCTTAACATTCCTTGTATTTGAATTTATGGATTCAAGGTTATGATTCATGTTTTTGGATGATTTCTAAGTGTTTAGAAGTCATTTAGAGTAGTTATAATCAATGGAATGTTTTAGTACACTTTAGAAGGAATAAAACAGACTGAATGTCGAAAAATTGGTGAAAAACAATGATTTGGGTGCATCCCGAGCGCGTCGTGCCAGTCCCCACTTATTGAGGGCTCTAAAATGGTGCACTGCTGGCACACCGCCCCAACCTTCCTGGCGCTATAGGGGCGCGTCTCGTCAGCCTCCCTTCAGGCAAATATTGAGGAACTTTTGGTCTCATTTTTTAATCCTAAATCTATTTAATCCAATTCTTTTTCTCAAATTACCTTTAGATTCATGTATCTAAAACATATACACATTGATCTAACTCAAATAACTAAAGAAAAAAAACTTATATATCAAGAAACTCCTTAATCTCAACTCACGTTCAAGAACGACTATCAAGAACATTTAAATTTCAATCTTTTTGTAATGAATTTGCGCAGAAAAAAACATGCTTGGCACGTGGGTGAACAAAATCAACATTATGAATGTTTCACTTACCTTGTAGGATCAAATCCCTTTTGAAACCCGCAATCAATTCCTTACGAAGACGGCGAAATCATGATCCTTTTTCTCCTTTCTACTCATTTCCCTTTTCTCCAAACCATAGTGTAAATTTCCACTTTTTTAAACTGACGTAAATCTTATTTTACCCCAATTAATTGCCTAAAATTTAATAAGAATAATAGGGTATGTAAAATACCAAAACATCATTTAAAAATCCAGATTGGACACTTCCTTATTTGAATAACCCAATTTTCAATGGACATATCTCACTCATATGAACTCCGAATCGCGCAAATTTGATGGCATTGGAAAGATTATTCCAAGAACTATGATATCTAGAACACACATAATTCATCATGATCTAGAATTTACGATCGTTTAAAGTTGACCGAAACTCATCATTAAGACACTTATCAAATTTCCAGATTGTTATATTATTTCCAAAAATGACTATTTCAAAATTATAACTTCTTTCTAGTTACGAGATGTTACACAAATAATTTGTTTATATAAATTGATGTTGATATCTTCGCATGTCCACATGCGGCTTCGCATCACTAACTTACTAAGTTGCAAGTAAAGGAAGAATTGTTGCAGAAAAATGTTGTTGTGTGGTACACACATGCAGCCACAACTCCTAATATGGGCAATGAATCTCACCTAAATTTAAAATTATGTCAGAAGGAACAATTTCACCATACTACTTGACATGGGATATCATTTGTGCCTTAAACAACAAATTCAGTGATGCAGTGTGTTTGTAAGACCTAATTGTAATGACTCGGTCAGTTATTTCTGGAGATCTTTGTAGAGTTATTATTTTATCGCTCCCGATATTGGCCAAAAATCATTTTTGAATCATTTTTAAAATATATTTCGAGTTCTAAGTTAAAAGTTTCGAATTTCACGAAAAGTTTGGACTTTGGAAGGCTAAAGTTGTTAAAGAGCGGTTTTTGTTGTATTTTGGAGCTTTGAGTATCATAATTGAATTATGTCAGTTCTATCTGTTTTGGAATGTGGAAATAGGTCAAAGGAGTTTTAGTTTTTGATTCAGAGTTATTTTTTAGGATTTGAGGCCCTAAGTTGGAAAATTATGTAATTTTAGCATTTTGGTTGACTTTAGTCAACATTTGGGGTTCGGATGCTCGGATCAGAATTCTCAGAGTTCTATTGATTCAAGTAATTATATTGGCCTTGGTGGGGTCTTGATTGAATTTGCACAGGTCCCAGCTTGATTTAGCCTTTTTAGGCATTATGATTAGTTTCTTGTGACTAACACGAAGCTCAGGTTAAAGAGAACTCAAATCCATGTTTCTAAGATTCCATATTGAACCAAACATTTTTTCATGCCCCAAGCCTACACTCTGGACGTGGCCGGCACACTGGCCCTAACCGAACCCTTGACCTGACTTACTTACTCAGTTGAAGACTTAAAGCATTAAGAAAATTTTTGAATGCTAACTAAGACAACTTTCTGGAACTGAAATCAAAATATTTTTAAAATAAACATTTAACTTATCCAAAATGGCAACTCAAATATGAACATAAGTCAATAACAAAATGATAATGAATGAACTAACATCTGACTGACTATCTATGAAGCCTCTAATAACTGTTAGGGATGTTTGGACAGACCTTACAACATCCTAATGAACATATCTAGAAATCAATGAAAATGGATCCTCCGGAAAGAAAGGAGGCTCACCAGATGACTCTGAACTGCTCACTAGATGAACGGTGCGGTGGAATGCTGATCCTAGCTACCTGTGTCGCATCATAATACAATGCATACCAATTGGCATCAGTACATTGAACGTACGAGTATGCGAGTTGGAGAGCTAAAACAACATAGACTTGACGAAGATTATGATAGAAACACTTACCTTGACTCTTCTCAACTCATGAATACTTAACGAAACTCATTTAAATATTAAGGAATTTAAAAGCAAGTGCATAATAAAGAAAAGATATTTAAAAACTTGTTGTAAACTCTTTGTGTATGCAAAGATACAAAATGACGCTAATATGTATGTAAAAATACAAATTAACTTGATGTCAATTCATAATCATAATAAAGGACTTATTATGCTTCCTCTCAATGTCTACTTGTGCAATGCATGAATGAAGTCTCAGAAACCCATTCATACGAAGCAGAACCTCTTGAGAAACCACTTAAATAATTTTGTGGGAGTTTCTCTAACCGACAACTATCACTTAAGAGCTACCATGATGATACAACACCTTACCTCGCGCTGCCAAGGATCATCCTATACCTTGTCAGGATATAGGAAGGTTAACTGACTAAGTGGATCCACTAGCTTAACTTGCGTGATCATCTAAAAAGTATGATCCGTCAATACCCATGAAGGCTACATGGTTTACGGAGACATGAGTTAATATGAACTGGCATCCCCATATCGGTTCTCAATACTACTCCCAAACATATACTTAGCTCATATATTTTAGAAACATCTTCTTCTGTGATTTGAGATTAGTGGTCAAAACATAGCTTAAAAGCTCCATTGGAATAAATATTCCATTTTCTTGGTTAAATGTGAAAACATTTGTAAACCCTTAGTTCCCTTATAACTATTGTTAAATGAACTCAACTCTTTACTTTTAGCTTAACTTGAAACTTGAGCCTGAAAAACGAAGTTAAAACGTTTGTTAAAGACCTATGAAACTTGAAATGAATTTCTTAACAATATCTTTTGTCTTTACTCAACTTTGTCCTTAAGTCTTAAAACCATGTTAAAAGCATTTGTAAAAGACTTCTTGAAATAAATCTAAAAACTTTCTAAACTTAGCTCTTAACATTAATTGAATTTGAAATTATGGGTTCAAGGGTGTAATTCATGTTTCTTGATGATTTCTATATGGTTAGAAGTTATTTAGAGTAGTTAGAATTAATAGGAAGTGTCAAAACACTTTAGGAAAGCTTAAACGGACGGAATAATGAAAACTGGGTGACAACGATGTTTTGGCTGCATCTGGGGCGGGCCGCACCAGCCTAACTTGACTCAGGCACCATTCTAGCGCACTGCTGGCGTCGCGCTACCTGTCCTTAGGCAAAAACCTGCTGAATTTTTCTTCTCATTTTCTGACCTTAAATCGTTTTAACTCGATTCTTTTTCTCAAATTCATTTTAGATTCATGTACCCACAACATATATACAAGGATGTAACCCAATGAATTCAAGAACAACACGTAGATCATCAAAGAACTTCTAAATGTCAACACATGTTTAAGAACAAAAGCAATTAAAAAACAACATTCAAAAATCAAATCTTTTTAGGATGTAATCACGCTGAATCAAACATGCTTGACACGTGGTTGAAAGAAACCAACGTTATGGAAGACACACATACTTTTTTTAGGGATCATCCCCTGAGGAAATCCACAAGTTATTCTTGACTAGTTCAACGATCTTAGCTCCTTTTTCCTTTCTTCTTCTCTTGCGTTCTTTCTCCAAAACCCTAACCTTTTTTCCAAAAGTGTAAAACTGAACAGTTCAGTTTAGAACCTTAATAATATTACCAAAAACGAATATAATTAATTGTGTAAGAAAAAGACCAAATTACCCTTTTTAATATCCGAATTGGACATTTCGTTAATCCAACATCCCAACTTCCAAAAGGGCATACCTCACTCATCCGAACTCGAAATTTCGCAAACTCAGTGGAATTGGAAAGATTGTTCCAAGGGCTTTCTAACCATGTCTGCAACTACAACTAAATCATCCTGAGCTAAGAGTTATGGCTATTTGAAGTTGACCAAACACTCATTTTTTCCTAACTTAAGAAAACTTCCAGATTTTAATTCTTTCCAAAACTGAATATTTCAACTTCTAATATTCTTCCTAGCTATTTCAATTTACGAGATGTTAGGACGTCAAGTACAGTCAATTTTCAAATATGATTTGTATGAATGTGATTCTGAAAAAATTCTGATGGTCCTTTTAATATTTTGAGAGTTGGTTGATTTTTCTTGTCCACGAGTTATATACCCTCCGCGTTTGTGATAGGTCTTTTTGTTAAGCGGCCTTCACTGAAGCCAAGACATGATCTCTAAAGCGAAGGGCGAACATTAGCTGTGTTATCTTAAGTGAGCCAAGGCTTGCTTTAGCGATGATTACTTAAGGGGAGCCAAATTTACAAAAGCAAGACCTTCACTTAAAGTGGGGTTCGCTTAAGACATCCAGTGAGATTGTTGCCTACCATTTCGGGGTTTAATCTCCATTGTCTATTTTATGCTTGATAAAATCCTTGGAGGCGTTTTTCAAAATATTTGTAGGGCTAAGCCATTTGGACAAGCTTTTGTGACCTTAAAGCTTCAATTTCCTTTAACTATTTATGGATTTAAACATCAAAAGTTGGTTTAACACCCAGAATATTTCTAAACTAAAGCCTGAACGATTCTTAATTTACATGTAAGGCTGTATCATGTTATTTTTGTATTTGTTATAACGTATAAAGGTCAATTCTTTTGTGTCGGAATTGATTTGGATATGAATTAAGGTCACTAAAACCCCTCAAAACAAAGTTGATTTGAGACCTTCCTTATTGATTTAGTTTTTACATAATATTGCACTTAATTAAGCTTCAAACAACCATATTTTTCAGAACAAAATGAATTATATGACCTATGACCTATTAATTGAAGTTGTATGAGTCTCCTTTCAAATGCCACCAAGTTTGCCTCATTTCGAGTACAAAGTAAAAAGTTAGGACTAGTTTATCAGAGATTATCATTTCACAGTTTCCTGAGTCAATTCCTACCAATTGCTTCTACGGGCCATAGAAATTTCGTTGACACATACTGCCAATTTGTAGAAAACTTTAACGATTTGGGTGAAAATACGGTCCAAATCGATTAACTATTGTTTGATCATTAAATTTAAAGTTAAAACTTGTAATTTTTTAAAAATTATGTTGGACATGCAATTACATAAATAATATTACAAAAAAAAAATATGTGATTGAAAGTCTCAAAAAGCCAAACATGAAAGATTGAAAATATTTTGAAATTAATTTTTCAAAATCTAATCATGACCAAACAGATTTCTAAAAAAAAATTTCAAAACCTGTCGTAAAATCAAACACTAGTTAAGTCATATGCATTCTTCTAAAACATGAGACTTGTGTTACAATTGTAATCTTCAGTTCCAGTAAAGCTTGAAATCTATTAGCATATGTTTATATTTTTAAATATTAACAACAGTGAGAACAATCACTCTGAATAATTTTGAAGTAAAAAAATTATTGCTTGACATAAAAAAATAACTGGACTTCATTCACTATAACAATAATTATAAAGATTAAACTTTTTCATGCTAGTCAAAAACATGATTAGCCATTGAAAATATTGTTAGAAGGATATAATTCCCCCAAAAATTGTAATATATGAAATATGTAATAAAATCTCTACTTATAATGGTGCAAGGACCTACTTTATGTAAAATTGGAAACCTATTTTCTAATCCTAAAAAGATTAGGATTTAATTTCTTTTCCAACTATGCGTGGGAAAGAGAATGTATCAGTTTGATGTTTTTCATATCGTAACATGAATACACATCTCCAACCCTTCCTTTTCTCCAGTGATACATACATTTTCAACATTTGAGATGTGTATACATGTTACAAGGAAAACACAAAGGCACTGACAATAACTGAAGGGGAAGGACTTGCAAAGGCCGTGGAGTGTCAATGTGAAGTGAAAATCGACATTCTTAAGTAGTGCTCCCGGGACCCTTTTCAAATGTTGTAAGACGATTTATTTTCTGTTGTAATTACAGAATAGAGGAGGCTCATAGGCTCTGCCTCTATTTTGTTTATGCTTTGTATTGATAGTTTGTGTGTAATTTGGTACTGCAGAGTGCAATGGAACGTTTAAAATAGCAACATCAAATGCATGCAAATCCCGACTCTGATTTTTCTTTTTCCTTGGTTTTACAGGAGGAACCTAAACAAAGAAAAACATATCGCTTGACATGTGAATGTTAAAATCAAAAACTACAAAAAGGTCATCTAACCAAAGTGCAAGGAGATTAGCTCTCTATGAGAACACCTTGCAATGCCAATTGGTTTCTTTAGGATCCACGGTGGTACCTTTAGGAGGAATACAAGTTCATATGTATCGGAGATGAGATATTGACACCAAAGAGAGACCTCAGGATGTAATGTGAAGTATCATACAGGGAGTAGTCGCGAACCGAATATATCAAAGGGTTGTTTGTAAAAGTTGTGTTTCTACATATTCTTGTTTTTTTCGAATTTATAGACATATTTTGGGCGTTTTAATAGCAATTTTGTGTCATTTTTTATTGAACCTTAAATCTGCAACACATACTTCAGTGTACTTTGTTACCCTGGTGTCAATGAAATATCTCATTTAATAATATTTATCATCTACAGTCTCTCTCACTAACTATATATAACTATATATATACATATATATATATAACGATATAA